>NC_041402.2:105976716-106215233 GCF_900747795.2 Erpetoichthys calabaricus | reverse complement strand
AAATCATCTGATGAGAGCTCAGCAACTCGCAGAATGGATTTTTTGCATTCTTCCTTGATCGGAGGTCTACCGTCTTGAATCTCCGCTTCCTTTACTAATGCTTTCTCCAGGCAAGCAATTACTTCACCTTGTGAATGTATGTCCTGTAAAAAAGAAAGGGGGATGGGGGTTGCAGCAGTTAAGGATAATGTTAAACAACTGTACAATACCATCTGCAAAGACTTGTTGTCATCATTAACTACTAAAGTTTACACTTGGTCCTGAACATAATATGACCCTGTTATAAAACTAAATAATTCATATTTATAATAGATATACTATGAAGTACATGAAAAGATTATCACAAATTTCAAAATGCAATACCCCTTAACAATATATGAAAAACCAATTTAAAATTACAATATTCACCACCAAGAATTTAGTCATATGTCAAGTGTGTGACATAGCTCCAGAGATAGCAAACAATGCTGTAAACAAACAAACAAATGTATGTCATACTGTTAATAACCACTAAGCAATGTACAAGTTGCCTTAAAAAAATTAAAATCAACCAACCAAATGATACCTGGTATAAAAGGCAAACCTGCAGCTCTTACACTTACACTTTAAAAAAATTTGTTACACTTTGCTAAAAGTTATTATCTACCTGTGCAACCATGCAGTCACTATTTAAGGTTAGCAGAAAAGTGACCAAAGACCAGAGATGAAACGTTTCTGAAAGCATGAAATTTTGTTGATCTGTTTTAAATCAATAAAACTGAACATTAAAAATACATTTCAGAAGCCTGTTTAAATAATACACGTAAACTTGCCTCCGTTTCCTGGTGTATATTTTTATGCTTTTCTGTTGTCACATAAAATATTTACAAATATAGTCTGTACTATGAGCTTGTTATGGAACAGAGCTATATACACACAACAATGAAACAGGTGATACATTTACAGTACAAATGATGACAAATGAGACAACTGCAATTTTCTTGTTTTTGATTCTAAAACAGTTTTCATACTGAGTGAAGTTCAATAGTAAATCACAACACAAATTAAAAAAAAAAAAACTAGTATAGGTATTATGTACTAACATTAGTATTGACAAAATATAAAGACTTAAAAATTGTGAAGTTTTGAAAATTTCATACCATGATTACAGTGATTAAAATCTTCAGTTTTTGGCATTACCTTGGTATTGTTAAAATGTACTGGAAATGTTAAAGCATTGATGCACAGTGAAGTTACCTAAACACATTTTAATGGAAACATGCTTTTCTTATTAAATCTCTACTGTCACTAGAAGATAAAGTACAAATTCACTGTCTTAGCTGGTAGTCTCTTTTTGACAGCATATGTAAACAATAAATAAACCACAAATTATCAGCACTATGTATTCTTCATACTTCAATTTGTCTTTGTGTTAACATTAAAATATATCCATATGTAACATATGAAATGCAGATTTAACAAAACACATTAAAAAATGTCAATAATTGCATGTTTGTTTTCACCAAAAATGTACTGGTTGCAAAATGACATTAGGGTGAAAAAATGTTTTTCATTTTCATATAAAAATCAAGCTATATGCTATGAATGTTCCCTTCATTTTCATCAATAAGAAAAAGGACAGTAAAATTTTTTAAATGTCAGGGTTAAAAAAGTTAAAAATGCACAACATTCAAGGATTAGACAAGCAAAATATTTTTAAATGCTAAAAAAAAAAAAGCACAGAAGAGAAACAAAGGAACAACATCAATAAAAACAGAAGCATGCTTTTGACACAAGTATAAAAGGAAAGGTATGGGGAAAGGTTTTTTTTTCCTACTGAAAAAGAAAAAGTAAACGAAGGGGCTTGATTAAGGAAAAAAAAGACAAAAAGTTCTGTTAAAAAAAAAAGTCTTAAAATCTGGGGTTAATAAATATTATAAAACATTCTAGGACATGAGCGATCAAGTGGTGTGTGAAATGTAATGGAAGTTTAGATTCTCTGCTCTGGCCACCCCATAGTTTTCAAGCTATACATCATTTTATCCCTCAACCATAATTACTTCATTATTTTACTGGAAGATCTTAATTTACCTGACCACAATGTAAAATTCTCCATTCAGCAAATAGAGGTTGTTAGGAGGCCTTGAAATTACAGAAACGTCCCTCCAGCAAGATGCCAGCAAGCCAGGGTCCTCATACTGAGAGATGATAAAGGATTTCTTTATGGAGTATACTAAATACTAAATGTAAAAATGCAAGCTAATTTTACAGACCAACAAGCTGTTAAACTATGTGTTTTTATTAAGTTTAATGTCACTGTTCTCTGTGCCCACTGTTATAGACTCATTCATACAGGCAGACCAAATATGGTACACAGGGGCACAGTAGCAGCATTTAGAATTGCTGAGCCAAGCACAGGACTAGAGAGCCAAAGGACAACTGGACAATTGAATAGTCAGCCTAAAGACAGACTAGTATATTTCTGTCTTCTGTCAGCACTCCCTTGTTGGGAGAATGAGAACTGTATGTAGGCATTGTGCTATTCCTGTATGTTTGAAGGTGGGGTTTGAGTCCTGTCCTGTCCTGTCCTTGTTTGGATCCAGAGCCAAGAACCTGCATATGGAGCAACCAGAATATAAGGATGGATCTATGGCCAGCACTTTGCAGCTGCCAGGTGGAAGAGTACGTCTTCCGTCCGAGGCCGGGCAGAAGATTATGTCTTTTGTCCGATTAAAATCCTTTCAGCGTGGCAAACAAAAGATGGCAAGACTGAGCAGATGAAGTCTCTCACATGCTTGATATGTCTGTCATAAGCTTCCCATTTGGAATACCGTGTGAACCTGTAAATAAAGAGCTAGATTATCCTTTATGCTACTCGTGTAATCTTGTAACCGTCATATTGCATGATTGGTGGGGATAATACCTTTTTTATTTATAATTATTTAAATTCAGGTTAATTAAAATGCCACAATTCAAAAGAACACATTTCCAGAGAGCTAATGCCTCTTAAGGAAACACAAACCAAAACAGAGATGCATCAAGACCAAAAATAAGATACACTCTCTTCACTCCACTGTCTCCCAACAAAGTAAATGAGGTTGTGAGTGCTGTAAGAGCCAGTGAAATATAGGACTGACTGAAAATTGAGAAAAACAAAGAGCAAAACTAAAATTACAATAGTGACTGTTTTCACTGTTACTTTCTTGTTTTTGTTTAGTTCTAAATGTACAGACTAATTTTTATTTTAGTTAACAGAATTTTTTTTAACAATGCGTTTCATTTTAGTTTTCATTAACAAGAAAAATACTATATTATTGGGTTGTTTGCAGAAAGGTGAACATTGACCTGTTAGTGAATACATTTAGATTGACATTACAATTCCACTGATTCTGAACTAGTAAGTACCAGGCTTAAGCTCAATTTGGATTTTTACGAAAGAGGCTTGTGATACTTTACATTATAGTTGACAATCAACTATGATTCCCCTTCTGAATTCAGACCAGGGGGGTATTTTTTGTACGTGGATTACTCGTTTAGCCGGATGTAATTGTTGACGATTTGGCGTGATCCTGGATTTGTCGGTTTTTCGAAACTCTTGCTGGATGTGTTGTCATAGCACCACATCCAAATCCTCAAACCTGCTCGGAGCAGGTTTGTTCTATGTAAACAAGGATTAGCTCACACACTTAATCAGTGTCCATGCGTGGAATTCATTCAGTCATGACTTCACCGTTCATGAATGAGCAACCAATTGATATCGGTACGCAAATTATAAGAAAAGAATTTCATACAGAGAGGGTTTGCGCGATCGGCAAGATCCTTTATTGCTCCCGGAGGAAATTTTTTCCGAAAGATACCGCTTTAGCCGTGGGGGAATATTGTACCTTAAAAAATATTAGGACCTTATATTCGAAGTCAAACTCGATGAAGAAGTTGGGCTCTCACAACCACACAGACAGTATGCATTGCTTTGAGGTTTTTTGCAAGCAGCACTTTTTTTATATACTGTAGGCAAGGCGGAAAATCTATCTAAAAATGCAGTTTGCCAGGCAATTCGTAAAGTCTGTTTGGCTCTGAAAGATTTCCTTCGGGTTTTCATAGTGTTTCCTGGACACCTGCGTGTGCAGACAAAAGAGGCATTTCATGCCATTGCAGGTAGGTAATACACAGGCAAAAACACCCACAGTTCCATAAAAAATCTCACAATCAGCCTAACATTCTCATTACCCAGGGTTTCCAAATGTGATTGGGGCACATGGGACTGATCACAGTGGAGTTTGATGAAACATTATTTGGAAAATGTACCTCTCCTCCTGATGAATAATCAGACACAGTGTCTTCATCAAATATTTGACCTTCGTCAATATCTCGTTGGTCAGACACAAGTTCTAGGGATATGACATTCCCTGCAACTGACCCAAAAAAAAAAAAAAAAGAGGGCTATATGGAACATACCAATGGCACACATTGAGGACAAATATATGCAATGACCATCCTTTACCTGAAATGAAGTGACCACTGCATCCTGCCACTGGTTCTGGGGAGGAGCGTCCCCCTGGAATGCCCTCAGAAACAGGGCGATGGGCCTTTTGCTGGAGAGCCAACTCTTCTGCAGGGGTTAGGTCTGGACCGCGTGGACCTCCACCTGTTTTTTGCTTGTCTGCCTTCTTATTAGCTTTAAAATTAATGTTCTTTACATTATATATGATTCTTTATGTCAACAATTCTTTAAATAGTTATATACCAATATTTACCCGTTTGAAGTATATTCTTGTACTTCACTTTAAACTATTCCCATGTTCTCCTTGTGCTCACGTTTGATCTGGAATTGTGACATATTAAATAATAATTAATCTGACACATTGGAAATGAAACGCTGCATTCAGTAAGTACAATGCACATTACTTAACGTTTAATTTGTCAGCCACTTTTTGCCAGCTGTCTTTTCTGGTTTGGGCCGCTTTTACAGCGTTACCCCTTGTGCATATTAAATCTTGAAATTCTTCATGTCCTTCAAATAAAAGGTCTTCCTCCGCTTGTGTAAAAAAAAAAATATGCGCCCATTCTTTCGTCATTTTGTTACAGCCTATCAAAGACTTGCTGATCATGTTTTCTAGACTCAATATATATGGGCTTTTCAATCAGCGCAGGCGCGTGCATTCATCTCGGATGATTAGATCCAGCTAAACTAATCTACTACACGGCTGCGTTTGAAAAACCGACTTATCCCGGATGTGTTTCACCGGCATTAACTCATCCAAGATGAGGCATCTGATCTCGGATGATTTAAGCGACGTACGGAAAATACCCCCCAGGTGATCACAAAAAAATCATCATACAGTAAGTGTATATTTGTTTGCCAGGAATCCTATCTTGAATCTGATACCTAAAAACACCCAATGCCTCATGTGGTGGAATAACACTCAAACAATTACTATAGTTATAAAGCTCAGGAAAAAGATGCAAATGAAATCTATGAGCCAAACTGTATTGGTTGAGACTAACAAAACTAGACATTAAAAATTTTTTTTTTTTTTTTTTTTTTTCCCCTAAAAATTAAAGCATCCTAGTAACATTCTACACTATTAAACCTAAGTGTTTTATTGCAATCACATAATGCCCATGCCCAGGGAGGAGAAAAAAATAAAAAATCTGCACATCAGTGAGAGGAAAGATTGGCAAAACAACTGCCATTCATAAGAGGCTCATTTTTTGTGATCTGAAAGAACTCTAACAAGCTTTTAAAGAAAAGTATCCAAAACTGAAAATTGGACATTTGCCGAGCTTAGGCAAAAACTGTGTCCTGGGTGGAGCACCTAGGACACATTCTGTGCATTTCATTTCCATCATCAAAATGTCAAGTTCATGCTTTTCATGATCAACTTACAATACAATTACAAGAAGTTACTGGAACACACTATCTTCATTATCAATACAATAAACCTTATGATTTTTTGTTTTAGTATAACAATTTTTTCCTTTTCTAGTCACAGGTTAACAATGTAACATGTTGGCACTTTATGCTGTTTCTTTATGAAATAAGAGGATTAAGCGTGAGGTGTGTCATTTCCGTGATTTTTTTTTCTAAGTTCAGAGCCTCAGAGCTCGTAAAACCTTTGAACAATGATACAATTTGTTTACTTTAACAGCAGGAGGAATATACTTTCTTTGCAATTAAGAGAAAAAAAAACATTACCCCTCCCTCACGTGTCTTTAAGGTTTAAAAAAGTGTCTTGGGGTTATCGCAACAATGGTACATTGGAGAAGTAGTATGCATGTAAAAGTATGTAAAAAAAAAAAAAAAAAATAAAAAAAAAAAAAAAAAGGTCAGTTTGCAAAATGAATTTCAAACTTCAAAAAAAAAATCATTAATTTATGAAAAAGTTGTATTTAACTATAAAGTGGAACCTCGGTTCACGACCATAATTCGTTCCAAACCTCTGGTCGTAAACCGAATTGGTCGTGAACCGAAGCAATTTCCCCCATAGAATTGTATGTAAATACAATTAATTCGTTCCAGACCGTACGAACTGTGTGTAAATATATTTTTTTAATATATTAATTTTTTTAAGCACAAATATAGTTAATGACATCATAGAATGCACAGTGCAATAGTAAACTAATGTAAAAACATTGAATAACACTGACACAAACACCCAGGCTCCCTGCTCAGCTGCAGTCTCTCTCTCTCTCTCTCTCTCTCTCTCTCTCTCTCTCTCTCTCTCTCTCTGCAGCACACGAGCCTCCCCAGCCCCCCCTCCCTCTCTCTCTCTCTCTCAGCAGCATGCGAGCCCCCTCCCCCTCTCTGTAACATTGCAGCAGTTCGCGCTATAGCCTTACAATCCTATCGTTGTATAAACACTTTTTTTTTTTTTTTTTTTTAAATGAGTTTTAAGCACAGGGGAAAAAAAAAGGAACATTTGAACAAATCCGAACTTTATTTAAAAACCAACCACAAGCAACCAAGAAAATAATATTGCAGGAGTTCGTGCCCGATCGCTGTATAAAACACTTTTTTAATGAGTTTTAAGCACAAGGGAAAAAAAGGAACATTTGAAAAACACGTAATACAAAAACTAACCATAAACCACCAAGAAAACTAACCTTGCATGAGTCGAGGTCTGGCATGAAGTGAGGAGAAAATGGGTGGACAGGAGGTTACAGTTTTGAGGGAGATGGAGGGATGTTTTCTCTTGTGATTTCTTGGATTTCTGGTGTTTTTAGCTGTTTAGCTGGTGGGAGCGAACGCCTCGTGCAGCCATTCCAAAAACTAAGTCCGCGTGACCCAACCCTTCATGTTTGCCCTCCACATCACTAGCAGTCAGGCTGTGTTTACATTGTGCTGTTTGAAAGCATGTGGGTTCCCAAATTGGTGAATGAGTAAACTGGTAAACAGTTTTTCCACCTCTTCCAGCACTTGAGGCCTCTGCCTGGTTAACGCTGTAACTCCTTTTGCAACATCAGCTGCTTTAATAGATTCTTTCTGCTTTAGAATAGTCGAAATCGTAGGTTTTGACTTCTTGTACTCGGCGGCAAGATCAGTAACATGAACGCCACACGCTCATACTTTTCAATAATTTCTTTCTTTACTTTGATTTCAATTTTCTGCAAAACTTTCTTCTCCCCACTCTTCACTTGCTTAGAAGCCATGGTTAACTGCAAAAGCACACGAAATACTGTAGAGCACAAAGAATTCACAGGTAAAGCACGCACATCTGACTGAGACCAATGAACAGGGAGAGGCTCAACACGTGCTTAAATACAGTAATCGGCGCGTACGAACCGGAAGGGAAATGAAATAGAGCGAAAAGAGTTCACAGCGAAAGCACGCACGTCTGACCGAGAACAATGCAACATGTGCGGAAATCATCGGCGCGCACAAACCGAAAGGGAAAGGGAAACTGGCTTGTTCGTATACCGAGTGTGTGGTCGTGAACCAAGGCAAAAGTTTGGCGAACTTTTTGGTCGTAAACCAAGCTGTACGTGTACCGAGGTTCCACTGTATACCATTACAAAGTAATCATTTTGAGATTTCAAATGAGCTATAGCTGAGCCATTTGGCTTAATTACAAAAATGTTACAGCTCAGAAGAACACACTAAATGCAGAAAACTGCCAAAATTTAATTGGATTTATTTTACAAAAAATATTCATTGAGCACTGGAACAGAAGTGTAATTTATATGCCACATTTCATCAAATTCAATTATGGCTATGCGAAAACCTTTTGTAAATGCGTTCTTTATTAACTCTTTTAGGGCGGATGTCGACTTTTGTCGACAGGAGGGGTTGAAGGCTAATGTCGACAAAAGTCGACATCCAGGGATAGGGGGCGACAATCAGCTGTTAATGGCGACAAATCTCACTGTCACGTCACAGGCATTCCCTCTGTGCTTGGAGGAATGCTAGACTCGTTGACTTGGCAAATAAACATTGCGTGTGCGTGAGTTGCGAAATGTAAACAAAGGCAAGATGGCACCGACATGTGAAAAGGCAGCGAAGCAAGTGCAGAAAACACTCGGCAAACGATGTTTTGCGCATTATCGCGGAGTCGGACTCTTGATTTTTCAGAATCGGATTTTATTGGCAGTGATCAGGAGATCGAGCAAGAGAGTTAGAAGCAGGCATCAGCTGATCAGACACCAGCCGATGCCGCGCCAGCGGATCTGCTGCCAGTTGAGTGCCTTCGCGCAGCCGATGCATCTACGGCAAGGTTCGCATGGGATAAATACACAGACATTGATCCGTTGAGAGCCGATCTGGCTACCGGAGTTTACAAGACGGCATGGCTTGCTGTTGGACACAACAGATCACCAGCTGCTGTACTTCAGGCTGCTCTCTCCTGATGCTGCTTTTCAGCTACTGTCAGACGAGACAAACAGGTAGGCAGAGATTTTTTTTGAATCGCGGGCTGCGTTTGCATCGCATTCTCGTTTTTCAAAGTGGAAACCCACAACGAAAGACGAGATGAAGCGCGCTGTGGCATTACAAATAGAGATGGGACAGAACTGGTGATATAACTTCAGGGAGCATTGGTCCAAACGTGTTTTGTCCCCTGGTGGCTTAGGTACGTGCTGCTGCAAAGTTTATTCACTTCTGTAATAAACAGAAGCAAATCCCATGGGGTGAGCCAGGCTATAATGCCATACATAAAGTTCATAAAGTTTCAGAAGATGAAAAGAGGTGACAATACGGTTTTCATGCAGGCAGAAAACTTGGTGGCAGTGGCATGGCACGATGGCAAAATGGGTGACTTGTCTCTCTACAGTACACACTACAATATATGTGAGAAAGTGCAGCAACAGACAATTGAAAAATAGGCACCAAAGCAACACATATTGTAAGGAGTGCAATGTGGCAATGACTGAAATTGGCTGCTTTGAGCGAGATCAGACTTTGCTGTGTAAAATGTTTATGTGATATGTATGTGAAATCATAGAGTATGCAGGCTCATACAACATGCAAGACAGTAACATTTGTCAAAAGTAAATATTTTATTTTTTGTTGATTTGATGTGTTAAACAATTGCTTTGTGTTCTTTTTTAAAAATGTTAGTTTTTGGAAAAATATTCAGCCCTGGGAGAAAAGAAACAAAAAAAAAAATTAGCCCTAAAAGAGTTAACCCAAGTTATTCACATAAAGTAAGATTAAAATGCCATGTACACTCATATTTTGGTTACAGAAAACAGGATATTGGTCTGCAAGTAGCTCAGTCATGTCACCATGTAAACCCTTACCCCGGTCGCAATTATGACTTTTGTAGTCTGTGCATGTCCACTGCACTCTGTTAGTCTGCACATGTGTTAGCTTCACACATACATTAAGCAGCCTCAGGGAGAAAGTGCAAGTATCCACAAAGATAAATTACTTTACCAAAAGTTGGGGATGAAATAATCAGTCTCAGTGTTTCAGAAATGCTTACATTTATGTTGAGGAGCTCAACATACAGTGCTAAATTCAGCAGCATAATTTCAAGAGACAGAGGCTTCATGCTTCTATTCATATTTTTACTGCATTTTTATGACATTGGAGCATTTTGCCAAAGAAGAACTCCTTAAGTAGACGCTTACATTTTGTGTTTACATTTAAATGCTACAGATAAAACAGTCCCTTGATTCAATGTTTTCAAAGAAGGACCTAAGGGTGTAAGGTCTGCTTCTCTGCATTTTGGAAAAAGCTGTTTATTATTTAATAAAAAAAGACAGAATCCTAACTCTCCTATTCTAAGTCAGTGGGTAACTGATGTTATATACTATTTCAAACTGGAAAAGATCAAATTCGTACTTAGAGGATCTGTACAGAACTTTTTCAAAACCTGGCAGGATCTAATCAGTAACATTTTAGAATAAGCTTTTAAAGCACTGAGGAAGCAGATTCGCTCCCCTTTTTTCTTCTCCATTTATCTTTATTCACTTATTAATTTATGTTTTCTTATTTTTACTAGATTTAAGTTTTGCTCTGCTGTTCTAGCTCTCTTTCTCAGGGGTGGGAGTTGATTTGTTTTTGATCGTATTTTTGTAAAAATTGATTTGTATGGAATGTTGTGTGATTTCAATAAAATCAATAAAATAATAAAAAAAAGCTAAAAAAGATACACATACAAAGGCTTTCGCTATTGCCCATTATGGTGTTAGCTCAGAAATAGATTTGTGCATGCTTCAGAGTTACCAATCAGTCAGAGAGAAGTTGTGGACTTCAGCCTTCACACATTATACACTTCCAAGTTAACATTTTGTCAATATTAATATAACATGAAAAAAAGTTTGTTTTAGTTATGTGTTCAATATTTCTTGCCTTGCATTTCATTTCATTCAACATTTACATAGATTGTTGTAGACACAGAACACACATGAAATGCATATATTCCAAAATAATGATATATTATGTACCCTATACAATTCTGGATACCTTACACCCAGATAAACAGACTTGAGTTCGGAGTATTTCCTCTCCAAACAAAGATATATTATTTACCCTGTACCACAGCATGCACCCCAACCTGACCTGATACAATTCCAGGCACCCCATACCCAGACTTGAGCTGGGAGAACTTCAGCTGCATCAGTGGGGGGGATGGGATAGCAGGCTGCCTGTTGCCATTGCTGATTGACACATTTGCAAAACAAAGGTGCTGATGATGAGGTGCAAGAGAATTTAAGGTGGCCCACCTGGTAATACAACTTTATCATAGGCTTCAGGGATTCTAGTGTTAAATACGAGGGATGAACATCACAAAGTAACAGGGAGATGTGGAAGAGAGGTGAAGAGAGCGCTGGCAGGGTACAGTGTTTGAAGAAGAGTGTCCGGAGTGATTTGAGATAGATGGGCATCAGCAAGAGTTAAAGGGTAGATCTACAGGTGGTAGTGAGACCAGGTATGTTATATGGGTTAGAAACAGTGGCACTGACCAAAAAACAGGAGACAGAGGTGGCAGAGTTAAAGATGTCAAAATTTGCATTGGGTGTGACAAAGATGGACAGGATTAGAAAAGAGTACATTAGGGGCTCAGCTCAGGTTGGATGGTTTGGAGACGAGAGTCAGAGAGGCGAGACTGCATTAGTTTGGATATGTGCAGAGAAGAGATGCTGGGTATATTAGGAAAAGTATGCTAAGGATGGAACTGCCAGGCAAGAGAAAAAGAGGAAGACCTAGCTTTAACATGGTAAGAAAAAGATGATCCTCTGTGGCAACCACTAACAGAAGCAGCCAAAAGAAGCAGAAGACAACAACAGTGCCCTTCAGGGTATCCTGGTCTGGAGTACTGAGCCAGCTGCTATTCACTCTCTGTACAACTGGAGAAAAAGCCTGGTTTGTGTTGCCAGCAGTAAGTCAGACTTCTTCCTGGTGGGAGTCTACTAGAGCTGCCCTTTTATGAAGAGAATCTGTGACATTTTTATAGACAGAGTTTCTATTTGCAACCAAGGAGTGAAGTGGGCCTAGTTTGGTGGTCTTGGGATCACATTTCTGCTTTTGCAGATGACATGGCCCTGCTGGCTTCAGCAGCCATGACCTTAGACTCGCACTGAGGTGGCTTCCAACCAATTGTGAAGTGGCCGCAAGAGGATCAGCAGTTCCAAGTCCAAAGTCATGGTTCTCACTAGAAAAGGGTGGAATGCCCTCTGCAGGATGAGGTACTGTCTCAAGAGGAAGAGTTTAGATATCTTGGAATCTTGTCCATGAGTGAAGATAGAAAGGAACAAGAGAACTGCAGGTGGATCAGGACAGCATCCTGTTATGCAGACATTGTACTGGCCAGCCATGTTGAAGAGGGAACAAAGCCAAAAGACTCTGCTCTCAATTTACATTGCTACTCTCATCTATGGTCACAAGCTATGTGTAGCGAATAAAAGAACTACATCACAGATATAAGTGGCAAAAGTCCGTTTCCTTCGCAGGGTGTCTAGGCTGAGCCTAAGACATAGGATGAGAAGGGCAGATATTCAGGAGGAGATCAAAACTGAACTACTTAACCGCCGCATCGAAAGGAGCCAAGGAAGTGTTTCGGGCACAACCATCTGGGAGAAGGACACTGAAGAGATTATATGTCTTGGGTAGCCTGGGAACATCTGGTATTCCCATGGAAAAGTTGAATTAAGTGGCAGGAAAAGGGATTTCTGGGAATCTTTGCTTAGATTGCATCCCTGTGACTGGGATAAGCAGCAGAAAAGGATGGATTAATAGTAGTTGGCAAATGGAATGTAATCTCTCAGTTATGAATAACTGACTATAGGTAATGTCAGTCCAGCTAATTTTATAATTCTGCACTAGCATTTAGAACATAGGCACCTTCAAAACAGCACAACAAAGGTGTTTTAAACCACTAGTGAAATAATGGATTAATATAAAACTGATAAGTGTAATTTCATACAGGAAGCCCTAAAGAATGGACAAATGTTATTTAAAAAAAAAAAAAAAAAAAAAAGATGGAGAAATTTGAAAAATTAAAGCACGAGATTGTGAAATTTGAATTAACTTGACTCTTTCATAAAATATTACTTATGTTTTTAATCAGCTAATGATGCAAATATAAATCTTACAATAGCAAATGTAACAACCCTAACAGAGTTATTCTCTTACAAACCATATTTTAAAAGCACAATGTTACAAAAACAGCTTAAAAATGTTTTAAAATCAAAATACCAAAAATTACCTTGACATTCACTAGTTCAACAGTAATGACAGAATAATGTTAGAATTTTTATTATTGGTATTGATTTTTGGTAGTAATTTTCAAATACCAGAGAGAAAATGTTCCGGAATAAATGTTGTACTTGGTAAAAATAAATCAGGAATTCCATGATGGTATTTTTTATGAATTCTATACTGAAATCTCTATGTCTATCACATATTAAATTCAAGCTTTGCATGTTAATTTATAAATGACAACTCTAGTTTACTTAAATAATTGGGTATCTACTTGATAGTAAGTATCAAGTATCATGAAATATCAATAGTACTGATATCAATTACAAATATTGTGGTATCATAATATTCCTACTAGGGAATGTCTCCCACCAATCTCCTACATGTGCATAACATATTTAATTGATTTGAAAATGTATCTGGTTAAAAAATAAATCTGTCTTAATCTGCTCTTCTTTCCTTAAACCACTTCTTTTTGCATACCATTGGTCAGTAAGGACTCTTTCCCAAAAGTAAAGGCAATTGGAAAATTAGGCGGCAACTGCAATATAATACAGTTATGCAATGCTTGAACAGTCAGCATAATGCAGTGCTCTGCCATTAGACTAACTGAAGTTTAAATGAACACAGACTCTTTGCTGTGGGACTGCATCATTGCTGAACAATTTGCCAGAGAGATTTGTTGAAATTAACCATGGAGGGAGCCTGGTTATTTACTTACAGAAAACTCCGTATAATAGAAATAAAGGAAAGGAACATTCCACTGACGGAGTGCATTTGAATTGAAGGTCTACATCTCCCCCTCTTTCTCTGCTCAAGAAACTTGTCTGCAGTTCAGACACACTGTATTATAGGAATGTGCCCTTCCTGTTATTCTGGTTTTCCCAGAAGTATTAACAGTATTTTAGCAAAAGAAATGCATGTATTTTGCATGTTCTGAGAATATGAATGAATAACAGAAATGTGAATTAAGCACAATTTACATGGAAATGTGTTTGGTTTTTTTTTTTTGCAGGAACATGGTTTTACATTGACACTGTCCAGAGTTGTTCATTGTTTGGTCCCATTCATTTTGAATCTTAGTTATGTCTTTTCTTCATGAAAATATAAGATTAAAAACTTTTCTAGGCTACTAATGTAAAATTCATGGGTAAATTTGGCTTTGCCTACTCCTCTTCAATTCACATTTATTCCCTTCAGAGTCTGAAACCCCTCCTTTTCATTAAAAATAAAAGCCGGAGAGTTCCCTCAAGTTTCAACATGAATTTCAAGCCTTGATATGTATTGTTCTGATGCATGTGTTACCCATGTGTTTGCACATTATATTTTATTAATTTAAGTCTTGAAGAAGGCTACACTTACATCCAACCTTATGAATCAACGAAGAGGTCTTCAATAAAAACATTAACATAAACACATACATTAGAATAGAGTGATCCAATTTAAAAAGAGATTATCCATATTACTAAACGAGAATGGTAAACCGGATATGGACGCAGGGACCTGACGCAGGAGACATAGTGCACAGGCACCACACAAAGCCCCCCTCCCCAGAGTGAAACGGGAGAGACTACGAACATGCGCAGGCACCACACAAAGCCCTCCCCTCCCCAGAGCAAAATGGGAGAGACTACGAACCGTCTGACATGCCGCAAGCAGGATAAAGCGAGGTCAGAAATAAAAGACAGAGTAGGAAACAAAGTAAAACGTCATAAAGAGGTTAAAGAACGGGGCCAAACACATGGAGAGAAGGTTACAGATGATGAAAACTGGAATGCAACAGCTTAAAAAAAAACCTAGGCACGAAACACATGCACAGCAAGGGACAGAATATAAAGGCGGAAACAACGACAGTTAAACGTCCACACCACACAGCGGAGGCAGACCCGGAAGGTGCAGGTGCCTACATCGCGCGTCGGAAGGCGCGGGAAAGTACGAAAGGCAAAGGCGCCTACACAGCATGGTGAAACCCGACATAATACGGAAAGCGCAGGCGTTGCCGCCATATTGTGAGTGGCACTAATGTGTAGTGAGGGCGCAGGCGTCACCGCCATATTGTGCGTGGCACTACTGCTGAGTGAAGTTAGGAATAATGTGCTGCTTGGTGTGCCACACAAACCCCCCCACAGACTACGGAGTCCATGGAGACACGAACGACATAACCACACAAACAACAGGAGTCAGCGCCCAACCCCAGAGTAAAACGGGACAGAATATGGAGTCGAGAAAGGTTCACAAATCAAACCCGACATAATATGCCACCCCAGAGTAAAACGGGACAGACTACGGAGTCCAGAAAGGGTCACAAATCAATTGGAGTACGGAAAGCGCAAGATAGTACGCAAACACACTACACAGCTTGATCCACGCACCTCTAATGACCCGCAAGCAAAAACACGATATAGTACAGAAACCCAACAAATACGGACTCCACAACATATTTGAATCACATTACAGTGATACAATCACACAAACAACAGGAGTCAGCGCCCCACCCCAGAGTAGAACGGGACAGAATATGGAGTCGAGAAAGGTTCACAAATCAAACCCGACATGATACGCCACCCCAAAGTAAAACGGGACAGACTACGGAGTCCAGAAAGGGTCACAAATCAATTGGAGTACGGAAAGTGCCAGATAGTACGCAAACACACTACACATGCATGATCCACGCACCTCTAATAACCCGCAAGCAAAAACACGATATAGTACAGAAACCCCACAAATACGGACTCCACAACATATTTGAATCACATTACAGTGATACAATATTAACAGTGCAACCACACAAGACACAGGCACAACACCTGATGTGTAATAAGAATAAACGAACACTCCGTATTAAATGTTCGTCATCCTCACACGTGAAGACTATACAGCATAAGTGAATCATCACATTACAGTCATACATTATTAACAATTCAACCACAGAAAACGCTACGTATTAACAGTAAGTGCAATCCATTATCCATATTACTAACGCTAAACAAGGAAGAACTAATGGAGTTGCGCTCACGCCTCCAAAACAATAGACCAGATACCACTGTTAACACGACGGGCTATATTATGTCCAAAGAATATTAATGCTGATCACATAAATAACCAAGTCATTGCATTACTTCCTGGAGAAAGCCGCCTCTTTCTAAGTACCGACAAAATTGATTCTGAAGATGACATTGAACATCTTAATTTCCCTTTACAATATCTGAACACTATTAACCCAGCCGGATTACCACAACACAATCTTAACCTTAAAATCGGAACAATTGTCATGCTATTAAGAAACCTTAATACTAAACAGGGTTTATGCAACGGTACACGTTTAGTCATCAACACCATGACAAACAATGTTATTGAAGCAAAAATACTTACAGGATCACATACTGACAATACAGTTTTAATTCCTAGAATTGACCTTACAAGTTCTGCCCTTGAATTGCCATTTACACTTGGGCGACGCCAATTTCCCAGTAAACCTGCATTTGCCATGACAATCAACAAATCCCAAGCACAGACCATGGACAAAGTTGGCATATACCTCTCTGAGCGCGTATTTGGACATGGACAAATTTATGTAGCCTTCTCATGAGTTCGGCGTTCATCTGACATTAAAGTTAAAGTTATAAATACTCCAATACCAAGGAAAACTCATTCAAGGACAACAAACCATCTTTACTACAAATATTGTATATAAAGAGATATTCCAATAAATCTTTGTGATTTACCATACAATGCATTCTTTACTTCCTATCCACCGTCTGAAACTGCGGAGGCAAAGCAGGCACGGGTTCATATGCCTACAACGCGCGTCTCAAACCACAGAAGCAGGGCAAGCACGGGTTCAAAACAACGCAAGCTCCTACAACGCGCGTCTGAAACTACGGCTGCCCAGCGGGCATGGGTTCAAAACGCCGGGGGTAGGCGAGCGAAGCAAGCAGGGGGCGGAGCCCCCTTGTTTTCAATAACCTGATACACAGAAGAATATCAGTCATGTATTGCTATGTTTATGGCTTGATTGAAACCTGTACATGTTCTCTTGCTGTGTGCAATATGCTGAATGAAAAAGGGGGGGAGGGGGTAACTGCTTAAGAAATATAAATAAAGCCATGAAGCCTTGAAGATCAGTTATAAATCCATCACATTAACATTTTTTCCAGCGCAAAATTCAAGTTGTCCTGAATGCATAACTTAAATGGAGATTTATGGTTAAACTGTGTTAAAGGGGCTTCTAGATAGGCAGTAGCTTTAACAATAACCATTTGAGCAAATACTGTCACCAAAATCAAACAAATCATACTACATTTTTAAATGTATATGTGTGAAACAACACCCCTGAAGAAAATGAGAAAGCAGAGATTAAGATCTTTTATTCTTTATGAAGAAATGTAAATCATGGCTGCTGATTTGATTACTTTTGTGATCTTGTGTTAATAGTTGCATATCTGAGTGGTTTATGCTGTCTGGTAATGTTAAAAATGTGCTTTTGATATATGTTTACTTCTATTTATTGCAAAAAAAGATATAAATGATAAATTAACCAATAAAAAAAGACTAATGAAATTCCCAATTTAGCTAAAGAAAGGCATCGTTAAATATGTAAAATTGAAAATATCACTGCAAAAGAATTAAAAAAACAGCCAATAACTCAGACTTAGAAGAAGAAATAAATAATACCAAACACTACAGAAAGTGATCAAAGGGGCAAAAGAGAAACCAAAAAAATGCTAGTACAGCAACAATAGCAAGCAATTACAACAGTACAACTTCTGTAAATAGAATATAAAAGGCCTTACGAACCCTCAGATACACAAGGAGAAATCACTGAAAATGAGAAGGAAATAGCAAATGAACTAAATAAATATAATCCCTCCTCGATCACGGGGGTTGTGTTCCAGAACCCCTCGCGAAAGGTGAAAATCCGCGAAGTAGAAACCATATGTTTATATGGTTATTTTTATATTGTCATGCTTGGGTCACAGAAACACAGGAGGTTGTAGAGAGACAGGAACGTTACTCAAACACTGCAAACAAACATTTGTCTCTTTTTCAAAAGTTTAAACTGTGCTCCATGACAAGACAGAGATGACAGTTCCGTCTCACAATTAAAAGAATGCAAACATATCTTCCTCTTCAAAGGAGTGCGCATCAGGAGCAGAGAATGTCAGAGAGAGAGAGAAAAAAGCAAACAATCAAAAATCAATAGGGCTGTTTGGCTTTTAAGTATGCGAAGCACCGACGAACAAAGCATCTGCAAGGATGTACAATGTAAAGGTAGTCTTTCAGCATTTTTTAGAGGAGCGTCCGTATCCTCTAGGCCAGTGTGCGAACAGCCCCTCTGCTCACAACCCCTCCGTCAGGAGCAGAGAATGTCAGAGAGAGAGAGACAGAGAAAAACAAACAATCAAAAATCAATACGTGCCCTTCGAGCTTTTAAGTATGCGAAGCACCGTGCGGGAAGCATGTCGCTTGACAAAGCAGCTGCACAGATGGGAGCAACATGAAGGTAATCTTTCAGCATTTTTATACGAGCGTACGTATCCTCTAGGGGTGCGAACAGCCCCCCTGCTCACACCCCCTCCGTCAGGAGCAGAGAATATCAGAGCAAGAGAGAGAGAGAGAAAAGCAAACAATCAAAAATCAATACGTGCCGTTTGATCTTTTAAGTATGCGAAGCACCGTGCAGGAAGGATATCGCTTGACAAAGCAGCCACATGTAAGCCCAGCAAGGATGGCAGCATGTGAAGGTAATCTTTCAGTGTTTTTTGAGGAGCGGCCGTATCCTCTAGGGGTGCGAACAGCCCCCATGCTCACAATATATTTGAGGAGTTTTATTTAATATGTAATACGCACTCTGGTTGGGTAGCTTCTCAGCCATCTGCCAATAGCGTCCCTTGTATGAAATCAACTGGGCAAACCAACTGAGGAAGCATGTACCAGAAATTAAAAGACCCATTGTCCGCAGAAATCCTCAAACCAGCAAAAAATCCACGATATATATTTAAATATGCTTACATATAAAATCCGCGATAGAGTGAAGCCGCGAAAGTCAAAGCACAATATAGCGAGGGAGTACTGTATTTGTAAAAGAACAAATAGATAACATTACTCATGCAGAAGTAAAAACAATCTTCTGAGTTCATATATTTTAAATTAAAAGAGCCAGATGTACTTCAAGCCCTCGATAAGTTAAAGACTAATTAAATGCCTACACTTAACGGGATATTACCAGTTGTATTGAAAGAAAATAAAACACATCATTTATGAACCTTTATTAAGTATATATGAGCAGTCACTTCAGAGATGACTGGAAAATTGCAAATATTAATCCAATCTAGAAGAAGAGAGATTAAATTAATCCTTGTAATTATATACCAATATGTCTTTCTTCTATATAGGGCTGGGTTGGGGGTTATGGACTTACATTGATAATGCGATTCATTTGAACAAAACTGTAATGTGTTTTGAGAACATATCAGGGTATATTGAATATTAAAGACTTAAGATCAGAACCATATATACCATAAGCTTGGTATATTTTCTCACATTAACAATATGAAATATTAGCAAAGGAAAAACCCACCCCACCCTCCCCCACCAAAATGTGATTAATTTCATCACTAGCAGTGCCTCAAAGAAAATTCTTAAAACAGCAAGTTTTTTTTCCCCAATCACTTATTTCATGCCTTCTTTAAATTTCCACTGTATTTATTGTTTTCAAAACCTTGCCTACCTTGCTAGCATCAGTGTTTCTCAATCATTAAACACTGCTATTTCTCTCTATTTGACTATTTTCTATAAAGACAAACCTCTCATCTCATTACCTTACAAAACAGATTGTAATACATGTTCGTGTATATTGTGCATTTTATTTTTTTGATTTACATAACTTGCAACAGTTTGAAAATATACATTTGCATATACGTGGCTTTTTGGAATCTGGTCAGAGAGTCACAGAATAGAGCATCACAGAATTGAGGACGACAGAGTAACTCTTTTATTGCTCATTTTCAAAACATAAAAAACGAAATCCAGTTCATCAGTCTGATGGTCTAGAATAAATATACTGTAAATAATGACACAGAACAGTTAAATTTACACCAAACATTGTATTTTACTCAATGTTTATCGTGCTTTTGACAGCTCAAGTTAAAACAGTTTTAAAAAGGTATAAACCATTTCTTGATAAAGAATTACAAAAGTGTGCTTTGAAATACGGTAGTCACTGCCGATCTCTTACAATCAATATTTTTGTCTTTTATATTTGTAATTCATTTAGACCATTTTGCAGATATTAATAAGGTAAAAAATATTTCCTTTTGATCGGTGTCAAAAAAGCCAAATTAAATCCACTGTGATTCAATGATATAATAAAATGCAAAATCTTTTTAAAGACACTGAATAACTACACTACATTTGTGTGACGTTACTTTTATTAATGGTACAGAAAAAGTACCTACACAAAATCTTTAGACTCCTGCTATGCAATAAGTTTCCGCAAGACTATCACTTACCTTCTCCCCTGTTATAATGCTGCCACATTTCAGAATGTTAATATCTTCTTTGCAGCTATCCATAAAGCCACAGATGAGCCTGAAATCACTAAAGACTATTGCAGTCATTTTGGTAATGTATTGATGACACTGGTACTCTGTGATGTTTCCACGGTGATCAACTAAACAGGACACTAAATAGCCTTTCCCCCTCTCTTCCTCAGCACATTCTTTAATCTGTTGGAAGTAAGCAAAGTAAAAAAAAGTCAATTTCTCACTTTTTAGAAATCATACAATATTAAAATAAGCTTTTCTATTGAAATTATTTCTTAAAATCAATTGTTGTAATGCATAAGAAATTAAAGTTCAGCTTCTTTGTCAGATTCACTCCCAATGCTTGAATAAGCTTACTAGTTTTTAACCAAGCTTTTTTTGTTTTTTTTTATTCCAAGTAGTAATACGACCACTAGTTCACTTTGTGAGGCCTGCAAATCATAACAAAGGAAGTACCATTTAATGATGATTAACTTTCACAATGTCTTCAAGTGCTGACTCAATGTTGTGCCTTCTAGGTCATTTTTGACCCTGATCTAACAGAAGTTTTTAAATACATTTACATTTATTACTTAACAGATGATTTTATCTAAAGTGACTTACAAAAGAGGTAAACAATCGAGTCAGATTTTTTTCACCAAAGTATTTTATATTGATTAATCGTTTTAATCTGTAGTAGTGATTATTCTAAGTTTTAGAACAGGTGACATTTATGAAATTTTTAAAGGATGTGAACAAACATTACATTTAATGCAGAGTAAAACCCACTAAAGTACACTGATACATTAATGGCCAAAAGTTATAGAACACCTCAGGTTTTTAAGGTTTATGTAAATGCTCACAGTTTAATGTCATAATGTATATGAAATCAAGGCATAGAACAAATAAACAATGACAAATAAAAACTAAGTCAAAAAAATCAATAAGTATAAAAAATTTTATTCACATTTTTGATTCATCAAAGTGGCCACATTTTGTTGATATAACAGCCAAACATACATGTGGCGTTCTTTCTATAAAGGAAATCAAATATTGGTCAGAAAGATCTTCCCAACACTGTTGCAGAACTTCCCACAAAGGTGTTGCTTTCCTTACACCGTTCTGCCCAGTTCATCCCAAACTAACTCAATGGGGATTAAGTCTGGAGACTGTGCTGGCCAATCCATGTTTTGAAGTGTACCTTCTTGTTCTTTTCTATCTATGTAGTTCTGACATAGCCTGGAGGTATGTTTTGGGTCATTGTCTTACTTTAGGATGAATCCCTGACCTACTAGACATACACCAGAACATACTGTGTGGTGCTGTAAAATGCTGTGGTAACCCTTTTGGTTCCAACTCTGCCTCCAGCAGAAGTAACCCAGACCATCACACTTCCTCCTCCATGTTTGACAGTTGGTGTCACATACTAAGGGAACCATCCTTTCACCAACTCGTCGGTGTATAAACACCCTGTGTAATGAACTGAAGATTTCAAATTTTGATTCATCAGTCTATAAAACTTCTTTCCAGTCGGCAGTAGTCCACAGCCAGTATTTCATGGCCCAGGCAAGCCTCCCAGGCTGTAACAACTAATCGTCACCATTGATAACTGATTATTAAAAATGTAGGCAACAATCATTTTAATTGATTAGTTAATTACATCATTAGGCAAAGTATGATGTGCTGCGCAATTGCATCACTACTACTTTCAGTTGTGAACACATTTTAAAAAAAGGTAGATGGTAAGCAGGTGCCAGAAAAGACAGTGAACTAAGACTTCCAGAGATTAGGAGCACTTTATTCTGAACACAGAGGGGAAAAAAAAAAGGTGGTGAGTTTCAAATGTGTAGGTCTGACCTCCTATGGCATAAGAGCACAACAGAGATGCACAAACATACCATTCCAGGCTCTGCGTTACTTCAGAAACATATACATAACACAGTGTTTGCTGGGCTAGGCATAATGACATGACTTTCTTTTTGAAGTGAAGAATAATTTAAGTCATTGTCCAGCCCTCTACAATGCAAATCAAACAAAAGTATATGCAACAGAATTTCTCGATGGGCGACTAAAAAAAAAAAAAAAAAAAAAAAGTGTCACTGGCCACTAATAGTAAACATTCAGATTTTCACTTGCCATATTTGGGAACTTTATCTTTTTTTAAAATTATGGTGTTGCATTACATGCTTCCATTCATGTGTAATGTTGGATTGTGTGTGCTTACAAAAAATGGATGCAAAGAAATGAAAGTCCCTTTCCGACCAGAAAACTTTTTTTGACTCGTAAGGAAATCAAAAACTCAGAGTGCAGTGGTGTATATATCTAATTCCAAGTGAAAAGATAAGAGTGGGGTGGACAAGCAAAAGTTCCATCGTATTTAGCTATCAGACTTCAACTGGCTTTTATAATGTATGGAGGAAGACACGAAAATATACAAGTAGTCCTGCACCAAACCTACTTTAGTTGGTAAAACTGATTTTGTGGCAGAATCGCACAATTTCAAAAGTGAAAATCTAACAGAACACTCCCAACAACAAATGACATACAGCAGTCTGCGACAATGTGTTGGCTGCAAGCAAATGTGCCAAACAATATGCAGTGGTAAAAAGGGTTCCAGACACAAAAAAAAGACAAATGATAATGTAAACATATATAAAAACTTTCAGTTAAAATAAACTCGGTATAACATAGCAAAGGGAGAACAGAGTTTCACGCAAATGAAACCACTTGTTTTGCTAACAAAGGAAAATAGTCTGGACATTCCCCCAACATACTGACAATGATATCTGATGTGTAAATCAATCAATCAATAAATAAAGCATTATGCTGCAACAGATACTTCATTATGGTGCAATATTGTGGTGGCCAAATATTTACATTATGCACTGGCAGTAATCTCTTTCACAGAAACTGAAAGAAAAAAAAAATTCATGTTCAATTGTTAAGTGTGTATTTAGTGTGATTCTAAATACATAAGCCATATTGCGTGAAAACTATTATGTTTTTAAGGAAACTACAGTTAGGTCCATAAATATTTGGACAGAGACAACTTTTTCTAATTTTGGTTCTGTACATTACCACAATGAATTTTAAATGAAACAACACGAATGCAGTTGAAGTGCAGACTTTCAGCTTTAATTCAGTGGGGTAGTTCAATTGTTAAGTGTGTATTTAGTGTGATTCTAAATACATAAGCCATATTGCGTGAAAACTATTATGTTTTTAAGGAAACTACAGTTAGGTCCATAAATATTTGGACAGAGACAACTTTTTCTAATTTTGGTTCTGTACATTACCACAATGAATTTTAAATGAAACAACTCCAATGCAGTTGAAGTGCAGACTTTCAGCTTTAATTCAGTGGGGTGAACAAAACGATTGCATAAAAATGTGAGGCAACTAAAGCATTTTTTTAACACAATCCCTTCATTTCAAGAGCTCAAAAGTAATTGGACAATTGACTCAAAGGCTATTTCATGGGCAGGTGTGGGCAAGTCCGTCATTACTGTATGTCATTATCAATTAAGCAGATAAAAGGCCTGGAGATTGATTTGAGGTGTGGTGCTTGTATGTGGAAGATTTTGCTGTGAACAGACAACATGCGGTCAAAGCAGCTCTCCATGCAGGTGAAAGAATCCATCTTTAAGCTGCGAAAACAGAAAAACTCCATCCGAGAAATTGCTACAATATTACGAGTGGCAAAATCTACAGTTTGGTACATCCTGAGAAAGAATGCAAGCACTGGTGAACTCAGCAACGCAAAAAGACCTGGACGTCCACGGAAGACAACAGTGGTGGATGATTGCAGAATCATTTCCATGGTGAAGAGAAACCCCTTCACAACAGCAAACCAAGTGAACAACATTCTGCAGGGGCTACGCGTATCGATATCCAAGTCTACCATAAAGAGAAGACTGCATCAAAGTAAATACAGAGGGTGTACTGCAAGGTGCAAGCCACTCATAAGCCTCAAGAATAGAAAGGCTAGATTGGACTTTGCTAAAGAACATCTAAAAAAGCCAGCACAATTCCGGAAAAACATTCTTTGGACAGATGAAACCAAGATCAACCTCTACCACAATGATGGCAAGAAAAAAGTATGGAGAAGGTGTGGAACAGCTCATTATCCAAAGCATACCACATCATCTGTAAAACACGGTGGAGACAGTGTGATGGCTTGGGTGTGCATGGCTGCCAGTGGCACTGGGACACTAGTGTTTATTGATGATGTGACACAGGACAGAAGCAGCTGAATGAATTCTGAGGAGTTCGGAGACATACTGTCTGCTCAAATCCAGCTAAATGCAGTCAAATTGATTGGGCGGCATTTCATGATACAGATGGACAATGACCCAAAACATACAGCCAAAGCAACCCAGGAGTTTACTGAAGCAAAGAAGTGGAAAATTCTTGAATGGTCAAGTCAGTCACCTGATTTTAACCCAATTGAGCATGCATTTCACTTGTTGAAGACTAAACTTCAGACAGAAAGGCCCACAAACAAACAGCAACTGAAAGCCGCTGCAGTAAAGACCTGGCAGAGCATTAAAATGGAGGAAACCCAGCATCTGGTGATGTCCATGAGTTCAAGACTTCAGGCTGTCATTGTCTGAAGGGTTTTCAACCAAGTATTAGAAATGAACATTTTATTTCCAGTTATTTAATTTGTCCAATTACTTTTGAGCCCCTGAAATGAAGGGAGTGTGTTAAACAAATGCTTTAGTTGCCTCACATTTTTATGCAATCGTTTTGTTCACCCCACTGAATTAAAGCTGAAAGTCTGCCCTTCAACCTCATCTGAGTTGTTTCATTTAAAATTCATTGTGGTAATGTACAGAACCAAAATTAGAAAAAAGTTGTCTCTGTCCAAATATTTATGGACCTAACTGTATGTGTGTGTATTCATCGCACAACCCGAGAAGGTGTTTTATTTCTCTTTATTACTATTTATTTTTTGTTTTATTATACAGTCGTGGCCATACGTTTTGAGAATGACAAATATTGGTTTTCACAAAGTTTGCTGCTTCAGTGTTTTTAGATCTTTTTGTCAGAGGTTTCACTGGTATACTGAAGTATAATTACAAGCATTTCATAAGTTTCAAAGGCTTTTATTGACAATTACATTAAGTTTATGCAAAGAGTCAATATTTGCAGTGTTGGCCCTTCTTTTTCAAGACCTCTGCAATTTACCCTGGCATGCTGTCAATCAATGTCTGGGCCAAATCCTGACTGATGGCAGCCTATTCTTGCATAATCAATGCTTGGAGTTTGTCAGAATTTGTGGGGTTTTGTTTATCCACCTACTATGGGCCAAAATTTCAATATTTTGTTCCCTGAGCCACTTAGTTATCACTTTTGCCTTATGTCACAGTGCTCCACCATGCTGGAAAAGGCATAATTTGTCACCAAACTGTTCTTGAATGGTTGGGAGAAGTTACTCTCTGAGGATGTTTTGGTACCATTCTTAATTCATGGCTGTGTTCTTAGGCAAAATTGTTGGCGTGAGACAGAACTGATGGTAGCGCTCACTTTTTCTTCTATGGACAATCTTTTTTCCGGATTCCCCAAACAATCGAAAAGGGGATTAATCAGAGAAAATGCCTTTACCCCAGTCCTCAGCAGTCCAATCCCTGTACCTTTTGCAGAATATCAGTCTGTCACTGATGTTTTTCTTGGAGAGAAGTGCCTTCGCTGCTGCCTTTCTTGGCACCAGGCCATCCTCCAAAACTCTTCGCCTTGCTGTGCATGCAGATGCACTCTCACCTGCCTGCTGCCATTCCTGAGCAAGCTTGGCACTGGTGGTGTCCCAATGCCACAGATGAATCAACTTTACGAGACAGTCCTGGCGTTTGCTGGACTTTCTTGGGTGCCCTGAAGCCTTCTTCACAATAGCAGTGGAAATAGGTTTTTTGGGGATTAAGTTCATTTACATGGCAAAGAGGGACATTGCAATTAACTGCAATTCATCTGATCACTCTTCATAACATTCTGGAGTATATGCAAATTGCCATCATAAAAACTGAGGCAGCAAACTTTGTAAAAATATTTGTCATTCTCAAAACTATTGGCCATGATTGTATATTGCATAAAAACTATTTTGTTAAAAATACAGAGGAACCTCGGTTCACAACCATAATTCGTTCCAAAACTCTGGTCGTAATCCGATTTGGTCGTGAACCGAAGCAATTTCCCCTAACACTGCAATAGTTTGCACTATAGCGCTACCAACCGCTGGCTAAAAACACTTTTTTTTTTTTTTTTTTTTATGAGTTTTAAGAACAGGGAAAAAAATGAACATTTGAAAAAATCCGTAATTTAATAAACCACCAAGAAAAGTAACATTGCAACAATGCACACTACGAACCGATCGCTGTAAACATAAGTGAAAACAAAATCAAGCCCAGTGCATTCTTTAACTGCCTTCCTACCTTATGCGTCCTGTCTCTCTCTCTCGCGCTGCCTGTGTGTGTGTGTGCGTCTGTCTCTCTCTCTCTCGCGCTGCCTGTGTGTGTGTGTGTGTGTCTGCGTCTCTCTCTCTCTCGCGCTGCCCGTGAGTGTGCGTGTCTCTCTCTCTCGCGCTGCCCGTGAGTGTGCGTCTCTCTCTCTCTCTCTCTCTCTCTCTCTCTCTCTCTCTCACGCGCGCTGCCCGTGAGTGTGCCTCTCTCTCTCTCTCTCTCTCTCACGCGCGCGCTGCCCGTGAGTGTGCCTCTCTCTCTCTCTCACGCGCGCGCTGCCCGTGAGTGTGCCTCTCTCTCTCTCACGCGCGCGCTGCCCGTGAGTGTGCCTCTCTCTCTCTCTCTCACGCGCGCGCTGCCCGTGAGTGTGCCTCTCTCTCTCTCTCTCACGCGCGCGCTGCCCGTGAGTGTGCCTCTCTCTCTCTCGCTGCCCGTGAGTGTGCCTCTCTCTCTCTCTCTCTCGCTGCCCGTGAGTGTGCCTCTCTCTCTCTCGCTGCCCGTGAGTGTGCGTCTCTCTCTCTCGCTGCCCGTGAGTGTGCGTCTCTCTCTCTCGCTGCCCGTGAGTGTGCGTCTCTCTCTCTCTCTCGCTGCCCGTGAGTGTGCGTCTCTCTCTCTCTCTCGCTGCCCGTGAGTGTGCCTCTCTCTCTCTCTCTCGCTGCCCGTGTGTGTGCGTCTCTCTCTCTCTCTCGCTGCCCGTGAGTGTGCGTCTCTCTCTCTCTCTCGCTGCCCGTGAGTGTGCGTCTCTCTCTCTCTCTCGCTGCCCGTGAGTGTGCGTCTCTCTCTCTCTCGCTGCCCGTGAGTGTGCGTCTCTCTCTCTCTCTCTCTCGCTGCCCGTGAGTGTGCGTCTCTCTCTCTCTCTCTCTGCCCGTGAGTGTGCGTCTCTCTCTCTCTCTCGCTGCCCGTGAGTGTGCGTCTCTCTCTCTCTCTCGCTGCCCGTGAGTGTGCGTCTCTCTCTCTCGCTGCCCGTGAGTGTGCGTCTCTCTCTCTCTCTCGCTGCCCGTGAGTGTGCGTCTCTCTCTCTCTCTCTCGCTGCCCGTGTGTGTGCGTCTCTCTCTCTCTCTCTCTCTCTCTCTCTGCCCGTGAGTGTGCGTCTCTCTCTCTCTCTCGCTGCCCGTGAGTGTGCGTCTCTCTCTCTCTCTCTCTCGCTGCCCGTGAGTGTGCGTCTCTCTCTCTCGCTGCCCGTGAGTGTGCGTCTCTCTCTCTCGCTGCCCGTGAGTGTGCGTCTCTCTCTCTCGCTGCCCGTGAGTGTGCGTCTCTCTCTCTCTCTCTCTCTCTCTCTCTCTCGCTGCCCGTGAGTGTGCGTCTCTCTCTCTCTCTCTCTCTCTCTCGCTGCCCGTGAGTGTGCGTCTCTCTCTCCCTCTCTCTCTCCCTCTCCCTCTCTCTCCCCGTGTGTGTGCTCGCTCTATCTCACGCTGCCTGTGTGCGTGTGTGTGTCGTGCTCTCTCGCTCGCTCGCTGCACAGAAAATGCACAGGGAGAGACTGATCATGTACAAACCGAAAGGGAACTGGCTTGTTCGTATACCGAGTGTGTGGTCGTGAACCAAGGCAAAAGTTTGGCGAAATTTTTGGTCGTAAACCGATTTGTACGTGTACCGAGACGTTTGTGAACCGATGTTCCACTGTATCTACAAGCAGTTCATTTTTTTAAAGCATACATTTCTGAAACTTTTATACAAACCTCTTTATTTACAGGGCAGTTTCATATTATGCACTTTGCATTTAATTTCAAATACTTTTAACAACCTAAATAAATCAACAAAATAACTGCCAGATTAATCGATTATCAAAATAATTTTTAGTTGCAGACCTATAAGCCTCACTGTCCTAGTTTGCACTTTAAGGAAAGGCTTTTTTACTGCCACTTGGCCTGCAGCAGTCTCCTCTTCACAGTAGAAACTGAGGCTTGCTTTTTTCAAACACAGTTACCCTATGCTTGAGGCTGTTGTGCCGTGAGGTGCCTATCACTCAAGCTGGTGATCCCCTGGAACTTGTCTTCTGTTTGGGTTCTGCCTTTGGGTGTGCCAGATCTCTTCCTAACAGAGTTTCCCCCCAGTTTCTAATTGTATTTAGATTGTACTAGGGGGCTTCGCTCGCCAACCCCCGTGTTTAGTTAATCTGATATACAATGTACATGTTTTTTTTCTTTAGAATTGTTTCAATTTCATTATTTGCACTTTTACTTTAAAGCTTCATTAAAAACAATTTTGTTTGGAGACACATTTTGACAATGCCCGTAAGTGAATACTGTTTCTGTTTCTCTAATAAATACTCTGACTTTTTGTAATGTTTGTCTCAGTCATTTATCGATTGTCATAGCAAATGCTATTCTGACGGTAAACTGTAAACATTTTAATACGAATGGCATATCACGATCTCCTCTGGTGTGTAATGTTATTTGCGGAATATATACATAACCTTTCTTTTTTGCCAGTTAAAATTTGCATCGCTTCTCCGTGATCATCAATATACACCTGACCGAATTGTGTATTCTTTGAGATTTAACTTGTTGTTGCTTTAACTGTTCCGGGACCACAGATTCTCATAGCGTATGGTCCATTATTGTGTAAATCGCCGTTTTGTGCATTGAATGATACAAATGTGAAAAGACTTTGTTGTTATACTCTTTGCCTTTTATTTCTGACCCTGATTTGTCCTGCTAGTTTTTTCAATTACACCTGGCTCTGATGATTAATCACCTTTTGTTTGCAGTAATGCGATCTTTTCTATCATTTCTTTGATACTGTAGCGAATGACATGATAAAGTGTCACAAAAGTCTTACTTGAACAATCGCAGACTTCCTAACCCCAAACACAACTTTCTAGCACCCTTTCCAACGCCACCCCTTACCGCATCAATCAATACCCCGCTATCAGTCTTCACGTGCTGTACTCCGCCCTCCCTCCATCGGATCTAACAGTCACTTAAAACCAAACAGCCCTCAACTTGGCTGGGACGCTACAATACTTTTGGATTTTACTGCTTTCATATTCTGTACCTTTCTCTGCATGTGTATCGCGCCATCGTTTGTTGGAGACTTTGGAATTCCACTGCTTTCATAATCTCATCTGCTTTTTTCACGATTCACTCTGGAGCGGGGGGCTGGATCCTATTTTTTGTGTGTCTGTGTCGTCACCTATGGGCGCATTGCCTCATTTCTTATTTACGTTAGTTGAGTTCTGCATGTCAATCATTTAAAAGCCTGTGCAGCAGCTGTCCTTTTGTCTCACTGTCTTGTCTTGCGGGTCGTTAAAGTGTCTCCGAGAAAATCACGCATCGTCTCCTTCCAAGATTTTTTTTTTTTTTTTATAATAGACAGAAATGTAGATTTTTGTTCAAGAATAAATGTAGATTGTTGTTCATGGAAAAACAAGACATCCCCTGAAAATAAGCCCTAGCACATCTTTTGTAGGAAAAATTAATATAAGACCCTGTCTTATTTTCGAGGAAACATGGTAGTACTTCAGAGGGTGTAGTAACACAGTCTGTTCCAACTTTAAGTAATTAACATAAGTTGGGATACCTGAGGAAACTGTTTGCTTCAACCCGATTAGTTGTTCCCTGAAGGCCTATTTGTAATATTCTGAAATGTCCTTTTTGTTCAGTTTTTGCTAAACTAAACTTTACATTTAATCCTCTCGCCTTTTACTGCTTAACTTTTCAACATTTTAGGTCATTCTTTGCATTTCAACTGATTAGATACAGTGGAACCTCGGTTCACGAACATCTCAGTACACGTACAAATCGGTTTACGACCAAAAAGTTCGCCAAACTTTTGCCTCGGTTCATGACCACACACCCGGTATACGAACAAGCCAGTTTCCCTTTCGGTTTGTACATGTTCAGTCTCTCCCTGTGCATTTCCTGTGCAGCGAGAGAGAGACACACACACACTGGCAGCACGAGAGAGAGACGCACGCACACAGGCAGCTCGAGAGAGAGACGCACGCACACAGGCAGCACGAGAGAGAGACGCACGCACACAGGCAGCTCGAGAGAGAGACGCACGCACACAGGCAGCTCGAGAGAGAGACGCACGCACACAGGCAGCACGAGAGAGAGACGCACGCACACAGGCAGCATGAGAGAGAGACGCACGCACACAGGCAGCACGAGAGAGACGCACGCACACAGGCAGCTCGAGAGAGAGAGAGAGAGAGACGCGCACACACACAGGCAGCTCGAGAGAGAGAGAGAGAGAGAGACGCGCACACACACAGGCAGCTCGAGAGAGAGAGAGACGCACTCACAGGCAGCATGAGAGAGAGAGACGCACTCACAGGCAGCGTGAGAGAGAGAGACGCACTCACAGGCAGCGTGAGAGAGAGAGAGACGCACTCACAGGCAGCGTGAGAGAGAGAGAGAGAGAGAGAGAGAGAGAGAGAGAGAGAGAGAGAGAGAGACGCACTCACAGGCAGCTCGAGAGAGAGACGCACGCACACAGGCAGCACGAGAGAGACGCACGCACACAGGCAGCTCGAGAGAGAGAGAGAGAGAGACGCGCACACACACAGGCAGCTCGAGAGAGAGAGAGAGAGAGACGCGCACACACACAGGCAGCTCGAGAGAGAGAGAGACGCACTCACAGGCAGCATGAGAGAGAGAGACGCACTCACAGGCAGCGTGAGAGAGAGAGACGCACTCACAGGCAGCGTGAGAGAGAGAGAGACGCACTCACAGGCAGCGTGAGAGAGAGAGAGAGAGAGAGAGAGAGAGAGAGAGAGAGAGAGAGAGAGAGACGCACTCACAGGCAACGAGAGAGAGAGAGACGCACTCACAGGCAACGAGAGAGAGAGAGACACACTCACAGGCAACGAGAGAGAGAGAGACGCACTCACAGGCAACGAGAGAGAGAGAGAGACGCACTCACAGGCAACGAGAGAGAGAGAGACGCACTCACAGGCAACGAGAGAGAGAGAGACGCACTCACAGGCAACGAGAGAGAGAGAGACGCACTCACAGGCAACGAGAGAGAGAGAGACGCACTCACAGGCAACGAGAGAGAGAGAGAGAGAGAGTGAGAGAGAGAGAGAGAGACGCACTCACAGGCAGCAAGAGAGAGAGAGAGAGAGAGAGAGAGAGAGAGAGAGAGAGAGAGAGAGAGAGAGAGAGAGAGACGCACTAACAGGCAGCGCGAGAGAGAGAGGTGGACGCATAAGGTAGGAAGGCAGTTGAAGAATGCGCTAGGCTTGATTTTGTTTTCACTTCTGTTTACAGCGATCGGTTCGTAGCGTGCATTGTTGTTCTTAAAACTCATTTAAAAAAAAAAGTGTTTTTAGCCAGCGGTTGATAGCTCTATAGCGCGAACTATTGCAGTTTTTCTCAGTGTTATTCAATGTTTTTACATTTAGTTTACTATTACGCTGTGCATTCTATGGTTTGATTAACTATATTTGTGCTTAAAAACTTAAAAAAAAATATATACATACAGTTCGTATGGTCTGGAACGGATTAATTGTATTTACATACAATCCTATGGGGGAAATTGCTTCGGTTCACGACCAAATCAGTTTACGACCAGAGTTTTGGAATGAATTATGGTCGTGAACCGAGGTTCCACTGTACATACATAAAAATATATAGATAGCTCCTTATATATACACACACCGACAAAAGTAAAAATAGTACTTTATTTGTTCCAAGGGGAAATTTCGCTTTTGTAAAAGCTCAAAATGACAAGGAAGTAGCAACTGTACATAAATGTGACATTTGGAAATTAATTTTTTGCAGTTAAAACACTTTATTAAAATTCTTAACATCTCTGAATTGAAAAGATGGCATTTAGGTGGTTTTAATGAGGTGTGAACAAACTACCTTAAATGCAAAATGCAGTGGAAAATTCATTAGTCAATAGTGTCCCAATAGTGACATATTGTGACATTTAGAAACATTTTTTCTTTTTGTAAAGTCAAAGTTCTTTACTAAAAGTCTTTATAATTCTGAGATGAAAAGATGACATTTACAATGTTTTAATGGGTTATGAACAACCAAACTCGAACTGTGGAAAATCCATTTATGTCAATGGTGGGTCAAAAATGACCTGAAAAGACATGGTAACAAACTTTTAGAACCTGTACAAAATTATGGGATTTTTTTTTATATTTTTCATTAATTTGTGGAAAAACCCAGCTACTGGGGATGCACAAACTAGTGTTTCTTTGTGCTGGACCCAAGCCCGGATAAATGGGGAGGGTTACATCAGGAAGTGCATCTGGTGTAAAATTTTGCCAAATCAATATGTGGACACGATGATCTGCTGTGACAACCCATAACGGAAGCAGCCAAAAGAAGGAGGGAAATGTAAGTAGTGAGAAGTCACGCAAAATAACACCTTTTATTGGCAAACTAAAAAGATGCAAAGAAATATGCAAGCTTTTGAGGCAACTCAGACCTATTCTTCAGGCAAGATGTAATACAGAAACTGGAGTTAACTGTGTTTATATAAACACCAGGATAGATACAAGATTGGAAAACCTTTAAGTGAGACATCTTAAATGTAAAAAATAATAGACTTCTCCAGGCTAAGATTCATTAAGCAAGAGAGAAGAACGATGTATAGGCAAGATCTTTGGATAAGAAAACTGTCCAAGTTTTCCAAAGTCTTTTGAAGTTTCTGATGAGTTTTTCAATACAATGTGGATCTGGAGACAGGCTGAGATGCAAACAATCCTCATATCTGGCGATAAAACTCTTGTCTCTATTCAAACCATGTTGTAATGTGTTAAATTTTAGCATTAGTTTCAGTTCCCATTCTTATTTCTCTTGCCATCATGGCATTGCCAGATCTAAACAGCAGCGTGGCGAATTGCTTAGGTACTGAAGTGACTTTAGCTGCACGTGGAAGTCCCATTTTACTTTATGGAGCCAAGCAGAGTTGCATTTCAGTCTATTAGCCAGCGAAAACGATGTGAACAAGCTGTCTGTTGTTACGGTCCTGCCTTTGTCCAGTCTGATAGCAGTCACGGGACATCATATCTTTGATGGCCAGTAAAACAAATAGTTCTGAACAAGCATCAGCCACAGCACTGCTCTTGTGAAAAGAATGGAGATAAATGTCCTCAACTCAGAGAGGGAGAGGCAAGCTCGTTGTACCACATTCGTGTCACTGAAAGAATGAAACTGAATAATAAAAAAAACAAGCGCTAACTTTTACAAGTAGCCAAAATTTACACCAGGCGTTACAGACTCAAAGCAAATATATGTTTTTATTATAGTAATAATAATAATAGCAGTTTACTACTCAAAACACAGAGCACCTGGTGTCGAACCTGGTACCTTTAGCAGTTCTTACCTATACACCATTCAAGTACACGTGTCAACTTCCTGTCAAGTGACATTTGAGCTTGGGTTTTTAACTCATTGACATCAAAATTGTAAAATTGAATTTTTTATTTTTTTAAACTTTGGTTACATTCTTGAATAAAAGCGCATGTGTTTATTTGATATTTGGACTAAAGTCTTCGCACATTATACACTTCACGTCATTATTAGTATAACATTATAAAAGTTTCTGCTTTAGGTATGTGTTTCTTAAACATTTCTTGCCTGGCATTTCCTTTCATCCTACACTTACCCAGATATCAGTAGACACGGAACACACTTGAAATGCATTTATTCCAAATAATGATATACTGTATTATTTACCCTGTACAACTCTAGACACCTCACAAGCTGATAAGGAGCCTTAGTTTGAACTGGGAGAACTTTTTGCCAGAGTTTAAATCCGTCCAGGGGAGGGTTCAAAATGGGACAGCAGGCTGCTTGTGCTGATCGACATATTTACAAAACAAAATACACTGATGGAGAGGTGCGAAGGGATTTAGGTGGGCCAGGATTTCGAGTATTTTCGTAGGCTTCAGGGATTCTAGTGTTAAAGGTCTTTTCCTATACTTTATGGTCTTTCTGTTCTTTTTGTTTTCTTGACATGGTGATCTATACTCACAAATTACACCAAGATTCTTGGGATATAGGATTTTTCAATATTAAATAAAAAAAAAAAAAAAACTGCTATTAACAGGGCACTAGCTCAGATAGGGAACTACTCATTTTATCCTCCATTGCAACAAACTAAAATTTTCCCCAAAATGTAAGCATCAATTTTTATATTTTTCCTGCAATATTTTTAAATGTAATGTGTTGTATAGATTAGAATGTGGACAGATAAGATATAGTGAACTGCTAAATGATAATATCTACAAGGTTTTTTCATTTCCTTTACTGGTGTACAATATTGAACATTTGAATAAGCTCTGAAAAAAGAAAAACCGTATACCTCAGAAATTGTGCTTTTACAGACATCCACTGCTACAGACTCAAACTTGGGATCAGTTGTTAAGTTAAGTTTGTAGTTCCATAAAAGCTGAAGAAAGATAAAAGAAACAACCAGCATTAGACAATTATGTTAATTTTTTTTGTAAATATACCTCAATAACAAGACACATAAATCTATGAAAAAAAAAAAGTGACACCAAGGACAAGATACAGTCTTAACACGCTAAGTTTTGAGAACAATGTGTAGTAGAGTTTGTGAAGACTAGCAATCATATTATTTTAGTTTGGAAAAATGTACTGATTACATACATTTTTTTATTTTTATTGAATGTTATTGCGTTTTAATTTATGCAATTCTCAGATGTAGACTGGAAGCATCAGCAAAGAATAAATGGACATTAGAACTGTGAAAAACCTGGTAATATACAAATCACAGGACTGCACAATCCTTTTTGTTAGGCCACCTTTCCCATTAGGGACAACTTGATTTACAAACAAGAATCCAACATACTTAAAAGAACACCCATGGGGTGGCTACCCCAAATAACCTGCAAATCATCAACTTCTTTACATTCTGCTTTAAAATGTTTTTGTGTATGCCAAAGATCATAATTTAAAAAAACTCCACTAAGAGCAGAGATGCAACTCTAGGCTCTCCTGCAAACTTAAGGTACACCATGACCTATTATCAACTGTAATAGCCCGAAGGAGAAGAAACAATAAGCACCCCTAACAAAGTCCTAAGTTCACTTCACAAATAGGCTTTTTTGACACTGATCAACAGAAAGACTAACTAAATCAACGGTGACTCAATGTTGTGCAACAATAAAATGTGAACATTTCGATGAGGTAAATATTTTTTTATAGGCACTGTATGGCCTAACTAATAATTCTCTTCCAATCAGCGTGCAAACGGAACTGCCCTAATGAAGAATTTCACCTGAATTATTATATCATCTTATTTTCTCATGAATCTAGTAATGGGCACACAGGAGTTTTTAAAAACATGTTACAACTTTATATACATTTTTTACAGAAACTCCCACAATTTTGAGGCCTCCTGGGGGTCAGAAGCATTAATTAATCTGCGATCCTCCGGACCACACCTACCATGTAATCTCTTGTGGGACAACACACCAAACTGGAAAGACACTGCCATTTTACTCTTAGCAAAAATCACCTTCTACAAGGTACCATGCGATAATCTACAAGGTGCAAAAGCACATCTAGAAAGGATTAGCAGAATGCCACAGCCACCTAATATCTATGCAAAGAAAAAAACACTTGATTCACTGCTTCTAGGCTAGATCAAATTGCATATGTTCCTTCTGTGTGAGGTGTGACAATCAACTACAGTGCCTGCTCCTGCACCCTAGCATATGCAATCCTAGGAAGACCAAAGAATATGTTTACTCAGTAATTGGAGCACATCTCTTAGTTATTATAAAAATGAGGGGACTGAAATCCTAGTTTGCTGGTCTTGAGACACTATCAGCACATTGAGAATTTCCACAGTTAAACATTGTGGCGGATGGCCAGGTTGCCAGCTGGGTTGAAGGACCGAGGGAGAGACCGTGTTTGGGACATTATGTCCACTAGAGGGCAGTCTCCCTGGGTTGCTACAGCACCATAGATTCCTGAAGGGTCTGCTGGGACTTGTAGTTTGGAACAGCCCTGTTGGGTTCCATGGGTGCTGCCAGGGGATGCTGCATGTGCATCTGGACCCTTGGAGGAACATCTTTCGCCACACCCGGAAGTGCAGCCAGGAGGAGGTCAGGAAACACCTGGAGCACTTCTGGGTGTGCTATAAAAGGAGCTAGAGTCAGGTGGTGGAGAACAAAGCTGTACAGAGTGGAGGCAGAAGAGAAAAAGAGGAGAAAGGAAAGGGACGGAATAATTGAGGTTTTGTGCACTGTGTGCTTAAAAAAAAAAAAAAAAAAAAGAAAAGAAAAGTGTATTGTGCTTTTGGGACTTGTGTGTTGCTGAGCCTGTCTGTGTCCGGATTAGGGGGCTGTTTGACCCCCGATTTTCTACAACGTGCTTGACTGTCTTCATACTAGCTTACATCTGTTCTCAATTATACTTCTGTGCAAACCTCCAATCTGCCTAACTGTGGTCCTTTGTCTCCCATGTCATGTGTTTTGTCTTGTTGCATTTATTATCTTGTGCTCAAAATTAACTTTACTATTTCAAAATGAAAGAACTGAATTGTTGATTTCCATAATCCATATAACATGGATGAATGGCAACACAAGAAAACAAAATGACATTAAAAAAAGCTGCCTTACAACTATCCAATGGTGCATATCCATTCACTAGACATGCTGAAATACTCAACAAGTCTCCTCCTTGGTTGTAGCAGAACCAAGCAGTGCACACATGGCGCTTTACCATACAATGAAAAAACAATGAGAGCCATGCACAAATCTACAATAACTCAGGAAAATATAGTGTGAATATTAATGTAACTGGTGGTGTAGGCAGGTGGGTAGTAGTCAATAAACGACTGAAAAGCAGAATAATGTCTATACTTAGAAAATTCTTAGGATAAACAAATAAATTGACTCTTAATTTGTCCCCAGCAAAGTATTCAATGACCAAGTAAAATACATTCATATTTTAAATTTTCATGAAAGCTCTAAAATAAAAGCCAAATAAAAGTAAACATACTTACATGATTGCAGTCGGAAGAAATTTCCGAGTCCTAAGAAAGAAAAAAATATAACAAAGTATGAAAATATGGAATGGAGATAACAGTGCACATAATTATAAAGAATTCTACTCAAATAAAAGGTGCGATTTTCTCTAGATCAAGAAAGCACAATGAGATCACAACTAAGCTTAAGTTTTCATTTATTGTTGGGCCTTAAATATGTACAAGAAAGCATTTGGGAAAAAAAAAAAAATTTTCAGGAGGGTGTTCCAAGTACTGTACTTTATTAAATATTGCTCTTCTTGAGATATCATACCATGTTCCACATAAGGATTCACTTGCAATTATACAGGAACTATTCTGTGTGAAAATATAGTTGTCCTTACATCAGCACAGGATTGAAACTAAACTGATGCATCTTGATGGCACAAGTATAGTCCATCTACAGCAGCTCCTACATTTTTGATTGTTTGTTTTTGTTACATGTTTACTACTGTTTCTGGCTCTTGCTATATTTTTTCCTTCCATGGATGCCAGAACCATGAGGAAGGACTAGTGTTCAGGTGCAAATGACAACACCACATGATGGACCTGCTCCCTTTGCCAAGGCCAATCGCTAATTGCTGGCGAGGATGCTGTGGAAACACCATAAGAAGACAGCAGGAGCCCAGCTTCACAATATGAAAAAGTACAGGCCTTACCCTGCCTCTTAACATTATGGGTAATGCAAAACTGCTAGCAAATAAAACAGATGAGCTCTTAGTATTGCCAAGGAGCCACAGAGAATACAAAACACTGCAACCTTGTGTGCTTAACTGAGGCCTGGCTGAGAGCAAAAACTTTATACTCTGTGGTTGCATTGGACAGATTTAACGGAGTGTGGACAGATAAAAGTAGGAGTGAAAACAGTAAGAAGGGAGGTGGGTCTTGCAGTTTTTGTGAATGAAAACAGGTGTAACACAGGACAAATTACATTCAAACTACAGGTTTGTGATTCAAATGTTTAGCTGCTTGTGGTGGGATTAAGATCATTACATGCCAAGGGAATTTTCACATGCCATTAAATTCCCTACCTACCCCAGTCAAAAAATTTACCACCAAATTCATTACAATTTCTGGGGACTTTAACTCTTTTAGGGCGGATGTCGACTTTTGTCGACAGGAGGGGTTGAGGGCGAATGTCGACAAAAGTCGACATCCAGGGATAGAGGGCGACAATCAGCTGTTAATGGCAACAAAACTCACTGTCACGTCACAGGCATTCCCTCTCTGCTTGGAGGAATGTTAGACTCATTGACTGAGCAACTGATCCTTGTGTGTGCATGAGTTGCGATATGTAAACAAATGCAAACAAAGGCAAGATGGCATCAACATCTCACGAGCGAGCGAAGCGAGTGCAGAAAAGAAAATACTTGGCAGATGACATTTTGCACATTATCGCGGAGTCGGACTTCATTGACAGTGATCGGAAGATCGAGCAAGAGATTGAGGAGCCGGCATCAGCCGATCGGAGACCAGCCAATGCCGCCCCAGCTGCTCGGCTGGCAGCTGAGCGCATTCGCGCTGCCGATGCACCCACGGCAAGGTTCGCGTGGGAGGAATACCCAGAAATTGATCCGTAGGAGCCGAACGGGCTACTGAACTTCACAAGAAGGCACAGCTTGCTGCTGGACACAATGGATTACAAGCCGCTGGACTATTTCAATCTGTTTTTTCCTGAGGCAGTTTTTCAGCTGATATCAGTCGAGACAAACAGGTGTGCAGTGCAATTTTTTGAATCGCGGGATGCGCTTGCTCCGCATTCTCGTTTTTCAAAGTGGAAACCCACAACAAAAGACGAGATGAAGGGCTTTGTGGCATTGCAGATAGAGATGGGACTAGACTGGCGATATAACTTCAGGGAGCATTGGTCCAAACGTACTTTGTCACCTGGTGGCTTTGGACAGGTTATGTCGTATGATAGGTACGTGCTGCTGCAAAGCTTCATTCACTTCTGTGATAACCAGAAGCAAATCCCAAGAGGTGAGCCAGGCTATAACCCCATGTGTAAAGTTCAGCCCCTGCTTGACATAGTGGAGCCAACATATAAACAATTTCATCAGCCTGGCCGTGATTTGTCTATGGATGAATCAATGATAAAATATAAGGGACGGCTTTTTTTCTGCCAATATATGCCAGACAAGCCCACAAAGTATGGCATAAAGGATTTTGTACTGGCAGAAGCAAACACTGGTTTCTGCCTGAAAGTAATTACTTATACTGGAAAGCATTCCTTTCAAAGAGAGAACTGTCCCTTGACAAGTCAGGTTGTGCTGGAGCTGCTTTAGGGCTATGAACATTTGGGTCATGTTGTGTACATGGACAATTTTTATACAGTGATCCCTCGCTATATCGCGCTTCGCCTTTCGCGGCTTCACTCTATCGCGGATTTTATATGCAAGCATGTTTAAATATATATCGCGGATTTTTTGCTGGTTCGCGGATTTCTGAGGACAATGGGTCTTTTAATTTCTGGTACATGCTTCCTCAGTTGGTTTGCCCAGTTGATTTCATACAAGGGACGCTATTGGCAGATGGCTGAGAAGCTACCCAACTTACTTTCTCTCTCTCTCGCGCTGACTTTCTCTGATCCTGACGTAGGGGGTGTGAGCAGGGGGGCTGTTCGCACACCTAGACAATACGGACGCTCGTCTAAAAATGCTGAAAGATTATCTTCACGTTGCTACCTTCTGTGTGCAGCTGCTTCGTGAAGCGACATGCTGCACGGTGCTTCGCATACTTAAAAGCTCAAAGGGCACGTATTGATTTTTAACTTTGTTTTTCTCTGTCTCTCTCTCTCTCTCTCTCTCTCTCTCTGGGTGTGAGCTGCCGCCTTCAACAGCTTTGTACCAGCGGTGCTTCGCATACTTAAAAGCCAAACAGCCCTATTGATTTGTTTGCTTTCCTCTCTGTTTCCTTTGAAGAGGAAGATATGTTTGCATTCTTTTAATTGTGAGACAGAACTGTCATCTCTGTCTTGTCATGGAGCACAGTTTAAACTTTTGAAAAAGAGACAAATGTTTGTTTGCAGTGTTTGAATAACGTTCCTGTCTCTCTACAACCTCCTGTGTTTCTGCGCAAATCTGTGACCCAAGCATGACAATATAAAAATAGCCATATAAACATATGGTTTCTACTTCGCGGATTTTCTTATTTCGCGGGTGGCTCTGGAATGCAACCCCTGCAATGGAGGAGGGATTACTGTACATCACCAGAATTGTTCATGGATCTACTGAGCAGGGGAATTGGAGCTTGTAGCACAGTGAGGGTGAACAGGAGACATAGGCCTTCACAGGCTGAAGATGAAAAGAGGTGACAATACGGTTTTCATGCGGGTGGATAACTTGGTGGCATTGGCATGGCATGATGTCAAACGGGTGACTTGTCTTACTACAGTTCACACCAACAATTTATGTGAGAAAGTAATTCGTTCAAAGGGAAACCCAGAAGGTAGGAAGCTGGACAAGCCAGTTGTTCTAGAGGAGTACAATTGTAAAAAGGCTGGAGTTGATCGACTGGATCAGTTGCTGGGGTCATATGCTTACGGCCATAAGTCCACCAAGTGGTACCACACTGTGTACCATCGCATGTGTGAGATTGCACTCACAAATGGATATATATTATTCAAGCAGGCAAACAGTGACAGCACTATGACTGCGGCAGATTTCCGCAAGAAGGTGGTTGACAGCTTGCTGGCAGATTATGTTGGAGTGCCTTTGGCAAAGCGAGGAAGGCCATCACAAAGAGCAGTGCCAGACAGGCTGACTGCGTGCCACTTTCCTGCAACATAGGAGGACAAAAAGTACAAACCTGACTGTGTTGTGTGCAGCAACAGACAACTGAAAAAGGCACCAGTGCAACACGTATTGTAAGCAGTGCAACGTGGCAATGCATGCAATTGGCTGCTTTGAGCGTTATCATACTTTGCAGCACTTTGCTTTGTAACATGTACAGTATGTGAAATAATAATATATGTTAAATTATATAGTATGCAGGCTCATACAAAATGCAAAACAGTTATATTAGTCAAAAATAAATATTTTTTGTTGATTTGATATGTTAAACAATTGTTTTGTGTTCTTTTTTAAAAAAAAGTTAGTTTTTGGAAAAATATTCAGCCCTGGGAGAAAAGAAACAAAAAAAAAATTAGCCCTAAAAGAGTTAATCATCTCTTCCAAGATCACAAATTTTTGTTTTGTTTGTGGACTGTACAACAAGGAATAATCAGACGCAGGACTTGATATATGCTAATGTTAATGAAGTATCATTGCATTTGACATTCCAATAGATGGCACATCACAAACATTAACACTGCTATTACGAATCTCATACTAAATGGCAAATAATAAAACAAAGACGAGTATGTACAGTGGGTACGGAAATTATTCAGACCCCCTTCAATTTTTCACTCTGTTATATTGCAACCATTTGCTAAAATCATTTACATTAATTTTTTTCCTCATTAATGTACACACAGCACCCCATATTGACAGACAAAAAAAAAAGAATTTTTGAAATTGTTGCAGATTTATTAAAAAAGAAAAACTGAAATATCACATGTCATGTGTCTTGCACTGAAGAGAGGCTTCCGACAGGCCACTCTGCCATAAAGCCCTGACTGGTAGAGGGCTGCAGTGATGGTTGACTTTCTACAACTTTCTCCCATCTCCTGACTGCATCTCTGGAGCTCAGCCAAAGTGACCTTTGGGTTCTTCTTTCTCTCTCTCACCAAGGCTCTTCTACCCCGGTAGCTCAGCTTGGCCGGACGGCCAGCTCTAGGAAGGGTTCTGGTCGTCCCAGATGTCTTCCATTTAAGGATTATGGAGACCACTGTGCTCTTGGGAACCTTAAGTGCAGCAGAAATTTTTTTGTAACCTTGGCCAGATCTGTGCCTTGCCACAATTCTGTCTCTGAGCTCTTCAGGCAGTTCCTTTGACCTTATGATTCTCATTTGCTCTGACATGCATTGTGAGCTGTAAGGTCTTATATAGATAGGTGTGTGGCTTTCCTAATCAAGTCCAATCAGTATAATCAAACACAGCTGGACTCAAATGAAGGTGATCTCAAGGATGATCAGAAGAAATGGAAAGCACCTGAGTTAAATATATGAGTGTCACAGCAAAGGGTCTGACTACTTATGACCATGTGATATTTCAGTTTCTCTTTTTTAATAAATCTGAAACAATTTCAAAAATTCTTTTTTTTTTGTCTGTCAATATGGGGTGCTGTGTGTACATTAATGAGGAAAAAAATTAATTTAAATGATTTTAGCAAATGGTTGCAATATAACAAAGAGTGAAAAATTGAAGGGGGTCTGAATACTTTCCATACCCACTGTACATTACTTAGATTTCAAACTATGTTAGACAGCACAGCTAGTTGACTATAAAAGTACATGGGGCATGCAGTTGTGCATAGCTCTGGGTCTCAAACCAATGAAATGATATGTATTATAATGTCCCATAATGCTTCTTGAACAAATGAATTTGCCTTCATCAATAAAGTACAGTGGTACCTTCAGATATGAGTTTAATTCGTTCCGTGACCGAGCTCGTAAGTCAAAATGCTCGTATCTCAAATCAGTTTTCCCTATTGAAATTAACTGAAATGAGATTAATTTTGTGTCAGCCCCCAAAAAAACCACCCCAATTTTTTGTTAAATGTTTTCAACATAAGAAAAATGTATTTATAATGAACAAATATATACAAACAAAATAAAACCTAATACATAAAAGAGAATCTCAAGAAATACACAGATGTTGGCGAAGCCGATTAGCGTATTGTAATGTTTTTTTCTTTCACGTTTGCTTAACTTAATTTTCTTCTTCACTAGTTTTTTTTTCTTTTTTGCCACACTTTCCTCACTTTCATTCTCAAGGCATTTCAATAGAAACCTATCCAAGGAGCTTTGTTTAGTCCTCCCCTTTAGAATGTTTCTGAAATGAGTTAGGCAAGTGTCATTAAATAGCGCCGCTGCACGATCAGTTGCAATTTTTTTCAGGGTGTGTTTTTTCAATAAAGTCAAGCGTTAGGCAAGTGTCATTAAATAGCACCGCTGCACAATCAGTTGTAATTTTTTTCACGGTTTCTTTTCAATAAAGTCAAGAGTTAGGCAAGTGTCATTAAATAGTGCCGCTCAGTTGCAACTTTTTCAGGGTGTTTCTTTTCTTTAAAGTTCGAAACTTTTTCCCACATTGCAAACACTTCCTTTATCTCACTTTATGAGGTAACCTCCTCCGCCTCTGCCTCTTCCGCGATACCGATCTCCTGCAGAACCTCCCTATGTTGCTGCGTCTGTAGTTCCGTCAACTCCTCAGTCGTCAGTTCCTCGGAATGTGCAGCGACAAGCTCTTTGATGGCTCGTATTTCGAATTTTGGCTAGTAACTCAAGGCAAAAAAATCGACCTAGTGATGGCTCGTATCTCAAAAAACTCGTACATTGGGGCACTCGTATCTCAAGGTACCACTGTACTCCCTATAATGCTAATCATCAAATTACAAGGGATTCAGATCAGTGTTTAGTAGGGGGCAGAATTAACTTAAGTGTAGAAAAAGAAAATTTAGTTATAATGTAAGTAAATGTAAAGTCTAGATAGATAGATAGATAGATAGATAGATAGATAGATAGATAGATAGATAGATAGATAGATAGATAGATAGATAGATAGATAGATAGATAGATAGATAGATAGATAGATAGATAGATAGATAGATAGATAGATAGATAGATAGATAGATAGATAGATAGATAGATAGATAGATAGATAGATAGATAGATAGATAGATAGATAGATAGATAGATAGATACTTTATTAATCCCAATGGGAAATTGTCTAAACACAATGCAAAAATATTCAGCATATAAATAATTAGACAAAGTTTTCACTAGTGATGCAGAAAAGTGAAAATTTTTGTCAAATGCCAAACTTCACTGGGCTGAACACCTAATTATTTTTCAGGATGCATTTGCAACCACATAATGCAACCACCACCTACTGTGTTAACCATGTCTGTCAGTCTGCCTGAATCAGTTTTGTTCCCAGTAGAATGATTTTGCTTAAACTTGGCACACTTATTTTTCAAGGAAACTTCCAAGATATAGCCTATCATAGAGTAAGCTACCTTGTCGAAACACCAGGACAGCAGCCAATCAAGCTGCACTTTGCAGTTATGCATGTCCCCATGAATTAGGCATTCCACAAATAGCAGAAGGAAAGATGTCATGCAAAGACACCTGGCAAGTGGAGCAGAGGAGGAAAATATCTTAGCTGCTCACAAAGACATAATACCAAAGGATGGACATAAATCTTCAAAAGTTTGGTAGTGGTTTAGTTATTACAAATCAGACCAAACACAGATAAACACAGTAAGCATGATATACCACAGCCAAGAAAATACAAAAATAGTAATACAACATTTCCATTCAGTATGAGGTGCAGTTTAGGTCGTAAATCATTGTCAACTCTGCATACATTGCATACTGAAACATTTACACTATATACTGAATCACACACACTGCAGGCTGAATGAACACACTATACCTTGAAATTCTTACGCTATATATTGAAACTGATATATGGTATACTAAACACTTACACTGTACACTGTGCACTTACACTGTACACAGGCAAAATTAGACTTAAGGTCACATAGTCATTTAGGATAAAGTGTTTTGAGATGCTTATATTAAAATACAGCATCCATCTTAATAGTATGAAAGGGTTAATAAATGTCAAAAACCTGTTCAGGCACATCAGGAAACCAAATAAAGGTCAAGTGAACAACAAAGACAAAATTAAGATTCAGAGATCAGCAGATGTCCTTAAACAATAAAACTGGACAGTTGTCATATACATGGAGATTTCAAGGGAAATATCTAAACTAAGATGTGCAGGCCTCCTTGAATCTGAACTAGTGGATGAATGGCGATAGTAACTAGTATTAATAATTCAATTGCACAAGTTGAAATTTATCATTGTTATTTTTAGGAATGTACTACACACAGCGAAAATGAGGTTATCATAGTAGACTCAGAAAGCTGCATAACTAATAATAATAAAATGGAAAGTGAAACACATTCTGGGCCAAGAGTTATAAATGAAGTTATTTATATTTCAGATGCCCAGAGTCCTCATAGTAAACATATTCAAAACAATGATGAAATAACCTTAATCAGTGATGCTGCATTGCCTGAACTAACAATTATGCATCAAAAATCTTCAGCTGCATCAAAGGGTGGGCGATCTTTCCAAAAAATCATATCACAATCCTTTTAAAACAAAAATCACGACCTGAATTGCTATCTTTCTTTTCAATGTGGCATACACTTAAGAGAAAATCCGAACTCAAACTCATTAAGACCGAAGTTACATTTTATTTTAAATATCAAACAAAGTTGAATTGTGAATAGATTACATATGAAAATTCATCTAGAAATAATAAAATATAAACAAGGGCAATTTTCAAATTCTGATACTTTCAAACATGAACACTTTTTAAAAAAAATTGTAATCCGCACTCGTCATTGCAAAACATTCACAGCTCTTTAATTGCTACACAACCCTCTATTGGCAATCGCTATACATATGCGGAATGGCTGTATCAGAAAAAAATATTTGCCATTTGGAAGGTCATATCGCGCATGTAAAGTGTGCATAAGATTCATAAAAACCCACGTTGTCTACAGCTTTGAATGGTATCATATCCTTAGCTAGGTAGAATGACCACCTCAGTCACCTCTTTCCATCATTCGCTGCTTTTATCATATTTTTTCGACTGCTCTAATGTGTCGGTCAGTAACAACCGTTTATACTTCACAACGACGCAAGATACGGATGAGTGGGGTAGTATTGACCGGGCTGAAACAGTCTCGGCATGATGCTTCGGTGTCTCCCTTTAAGATGATAAAATAGATTTGTCATTTTGCCTTCCGAAATGCTGACCATTGTCCGACAAATTTTACATATAACTTTGCTTTGTGCAGTATCTGTTCATAAATGAACCACTGCCACACTACTGACGTTGAATCCTTCTTTGCCACAAGCTCCTCATCTGCCATGCGGCTTGCACTACGAACGGTTTTCAACTTCTTCACACAAGAAAGCCGTAGTGGGGACACGTGATATAATTTGGCCAGTCACAATGGAAAGTATTCTGTTGGTTTGTGGACTTGGCACGGATACATTAGTATTGAGTATTAGAACAATATAAAAGATCACAATCTGTATGATTTGCTTGAAAATTAGATTGTGGACATCTTTAAGATCGATAACAATCTAAAATCATCAGACTGCGCACCCCTAGCTGCATCAAATATTAACTGTACAGTAGTACTGCAGTTTGTTCAGAAAAAAGTGTCGCCCATTCAACAAATATTGATCAAGACCCATTTTTCGTCTTATTCTCCAGCAGTACTTCCTGTACTGAAGAACCAGACGTTACAACAACTAATTCTAAAAATGCTTATGTAAACCATGTCCAGAACTCATATGACATCAAGGTTAGCTATAAATGCCAGCTTGGATGGCCAAATGATGTACGTCATTTGAAATAAAAACATTAATCGCTAATAATGTACATCTTCTACATTTTACAAAATATGCCTTTACAATGTACTGTAACTAAACAGATTACTGTAAGTTTATGATAACATTTTATGTGAAATTAGTAACTTTCTGGCAGTCAAATTCCATCCATCAATTTTTAAACCTAAGTTTGTTTTAGCATTGTTACAAAAGCAGGAACAAACCCTGGATGGGGTGTCACACATATACCCAGGACTGATTCAGAGTCACCAATCAATCCAACATATTGTGCACATTCTTGGCATGTGGTAGAAAATCCAGAGAACTAAAATAAGATGCATTATCTTGTAGCACATTATGTACTGAGGTTGTGGAAACAGTGCTAAGTTTGTTTACAGAATATACTCCCATTACTCTATAAATTTATATTTTTCTTTCAAATATTTTTGGTTTTCTTAGGGAGCAATCAAGTGGAAAAGACAACTAGTGATACTCTGGCTCGAATGATGACTACATTCTCAACATCAAAGCTACATATAAATCATTATATAGTGTATGGGATGGAGCCAAAAGAGGGTTTAGAAGAAAAACATTTGGCTCATACTTCTGCCTTCTTGTACAATTCCCTGATGATTTTAGAAAACTGGAGGAGAGAATTGACCTTGGTGGACCAAGAAGAGAATTTCTATGACTTCTTATGCATCATCAAGAACAATCATCACTTCTTGAAGTCCCTGCCATTTCCAAAGCCCTGTAAGTGAATTCTGTTGGTATACCACATTAAGCGTTATTAGTTTAATGCTACTTTTTATATTGCTTGATTAGATATGGTGCCTTATTGAGAATGATACATGTTTGAATTGTAACAATTGTGTTACTTTAAATTAAAATACTTATAAAGAACTGCATATTTCAGATAAAACTTTTCTCTGCTAATTATTAGGTAACACTCAGAAGATTATTATTATGAAGCAGGCAGAATGATTTTCGTGTCAATGATTCATGGTGGGCAGAGCCTCGTTTTTCTTTTTCAGAATTAATCAATTTTATCTCTAATGTTTAAGTCACCTTGGATAAAGGTATCAGCCAAATAAAAAAAAAAATAGGTATTACTTTCATAGTTTATATTCTATTATAGAAAAAGACAATATTGTTCACCTGAACAATGGAGGTACTTTTAATAAAAAGTGTATGAACTGGATTTCTGTTTTTAAAGTGGTGTTAAAAAGGTATTGAGTACTGTGAAATTTCACTGGTATTGGTATCCAATACTAAAATTCTGGTATTGTGACAAACATCTGTAACTCTTACTATACACAACATTGATACAAAATAGAATTTACAGAGCAAATGATTGCAAACTGCATATTTTCTGAAGGATTACATAGCAGAAACCATCTCAAAGGTATTCAAGGACACCCTGTGGTCCCGGGGGCTTAGAGGTAGGGGTGGGCGGTATGACCAAAATTTTCTACATTTTCTAAATTATCCCGGTTTCAAAGTATTCGACGGTATTTTTTCCCATGCATGAGTGGATGTTAACCACATTTTCCACGGCAATTTCTGCAGTAGACTGGCTAAGAATAACCTATTCCACTGTCATGAGCATTGTACATTGTACAAAAAAAACATTTTAATGTGCACACAATTATTAATACAGGTTTGTATGGCTCCATAAAGTGATAGTTTTCAAGGTAGTGGCACTAATGAACAGAAGGAATCACATTGCATTACAGCTGCAGTCAAAATATAGAACCATTTTATTGAACAAATTTTGCAAACAACTTAAACTATAATTTTGACAACATATTTTCAACCATCCAAAGAGGCATTTAGACTTAGTAAAATATCCAGAGGTGCTTGTCAAAAGCTGTATTGCACTGAACATGTCTTAGAAAATAAATAAATAGTAAATATTTTTTGTAAACCAACTACACTTTCTGTTAATGTTAACCATCTCTGTCCACTGACATGTTAAAGTGACTTTTTAAACAGCTTTACCATCATTAAACTGCATAATATTTAAATAAATAATAGCAATACAATTTATAATAGTATTATTACTGATATGGGCGGCACGGTGGCGCAGTGGGTAGTGCTGCTGCCTCGCAGTTGGGAGACCTGGGGACCTGGGTTCGCTTCCCGGGTCCTCCCTGCGTGGAGTTTGCATGTTCTCCCCTTGTCTGCGTGGGTTTCCTCCAGGCGCTCCGGTTTCCTCCCACAGTCCAAAGACATGCAGGTTAGGTGGATTGGTGATTCTAAATTGGCCCTAGTGTGTGCTTGGTGTGTGGGTGTGTTTGTGTGTGTCCTGCGGTGGGTTGGCACCCTGCCTGAGATTGGTTCCTGCCTTGTGCCCTGTGTTGGCTGGGATTGGCTCCAGCAGACCCCCCCGTGACCCTGTGTTCGAATTCAGTAGGTTGGAAAACGGATGGATGGATTATTACTGATAGTTGCACTATTACTTCAAGCCCAGGTGCATTACACAGTACTCACCAAATTAAAATAAAATAAAACAAGTGCAACTTGGTGATGACATCTTTACCAACTGAACCATCATTTAGGCAAACTGCATTTATATGGACCTTGCTTCAAGCGAAGCTATATACATAAAAAAAACTGCAACTTGCATTTATGATGCTATTTGTGGTATAGCCCTACGGAATCGTATTAGAGCCACAGTGAAGAGAGAAAAAAAAATACGGACACAGGGAAGAAAAAAACAAACTATATGTGGAGAATAAAGTCGACATGTTGACTTTATTCTCAACATATCCACTTTAATTTTGACGCTTATGTCAAGATTAAAGTCGACATTTCCACTTTATTCTCATAGTTTATTTTATAATTAAAGTAGTATGTCGTAAACTAAACTTCATCCTAAAATCAATGTTTAATTTACTAGATTTTCTCAAACCCCGTCAAAAGTTAATGCAGCACATTAAATGCTTTGTGTTGTGTTCCCCGACCCAGTTGTTAATCACTACGCTTCTTAAACTGACTTCCTCCGCACTAAGAGGAGGCTCCGGCAGAAATCACCGCACAGAATCCATTCACTTCATGATATTCCTGCTTTCTGAAAATTTAGAATGCCAAGATAAATATTTGATATTTTCATGATGAAATGCATTAAAGCAGGTATTAAACATACACGGTAGTGATGCGGTAGGGCTGCTCCCTCGCAGTAAGGGGTCCCAAGGTGTATATTCAGTGTAAAGAACTTTATGGCAGGTGTGACAAGGCTCGAAAAAATTGGATGTATGAATGGGTATCGCAAAGGTTTAACTTAAATATTGTGTAAATGTTGGGTTTGTGATCTGGTGGTCGGAGACACAAACACAGAATTCAATGGATGTTCTTCTGAGCGGGCTTTCTTTATTGCACGCGTGCTGTCTGTCTGACGTACCAAAATCCCAGTTCCTATCCTTCCTTTTTCTTTCTCCACATAACCAATCACCACATGATAAATGTCTTTGTTAAATTAAAACTAGTTAAAAACTTAGCCCACGGAGTGTTCAGAACTTTAAGAATATCTTTGTTATACATGTTTAATTATGCCATCCATTCAGGGTTGCGCCCACCCCAGTAAGCATTGTGTGTGAGGCAGGAGCAAATCCTGAATGAGTCGCCAGCACATCGCAGGGTGAATACGAGCAAAACATACACTAGCAGGGTCAATATAGTATAACAAAACCCCACATCCTACATGACTTTGAAAGGAAACTGAAGCACGCCGAGTAAACCCACCAGAAAAACATGCAAATTCAAGGCAGGGTACACCCGAGACACCTTTGCTGCGAGGCAGCAGCGCAACCTATACGCCGCCGTGCCCCCACATTATTAATACATGCTTTAATGCATTTCAACATGAAAATGATATCAAGTATTTATCTTAGCATTCTGTAGTACTAGTAGTGCTGGGCGGTATACCGGTTCATACCGAACACCGTTTTTTATTTTTTTATGATATGGATTTTTCTTATACCGCAACACCGGTTTAAATTGCCTAAACGACATTCGGAACGTGGCGCAGCGGTAAACTGTTCAAGTGGGGACCTTTTTCACTGCTACACCACTAAACACAGATTTGTTGCACTAGGGCTCTTTTTCACTGCTACACCACCAAATAGTGGGCGGTAGCATAGGTATGCCGCGCGGTGAAAATGGACAGAGAGCATTCCGAAACTGAACTAAAAGTAAAGTTGAACATGATGAACAGAAGAACTTTTGCCGAAAAAAAGGGGTCACGTCCGTTGCCTGGAGATACTTTAGTTTTAAAAGGTCAGATGTATAAATACTGTTTCTATACTATCGGATAATACTGCAAGCCAAGTTGTACTTGTTTTTGTACTTGCTAGTGTATGTTTTGCTTGTATTCATCCTGCGATGTGCTGGCGACTCGTTCACAGATGGGCGCAACTCTGAATGGATGGCATAAACAAACATGTATAACAAAGATATTTTTAAAGTTCTGAACACTCCGTCGGCTAAGTTAATAACTAGTTTTAATTTCACAAAGACGTTTATCGTGTGGTGATTGGTAATGTGGAGAAAGAAAAAGGAAAGATATGAACTGGGGTTTTGGTAGAGAGCAGGAATATCATGAAGTGAATGGATTCTGTGCAGTGATTGCTGCAGGCGCCTGCTCTTAGAGCGGAGGAAGTCAGTTTAAGAAGCATAGTGATTAACGACTGGGTCGGGGGAACACTTAACACAAAGTATTTGATGTGCTGCATAACTTGTGACGGGGTTTGAGAAAATCTAGTAAATTAAACATTGATTTTAGGATGAAGTTTAGTTTACAACATTCTACTTAATTATAAAATAAACTATGAGAATAAAGTGGAAATGTCGACTTTAATCTTGACATAGTCAACATGTCGAATTTATTCTCGACATATACTTTGTTTTTTTCTTCCGTGTCCATATTTTTTTTTCTTCACAGTGGCCCTAATGCGCTTCCACAGGGCTATACCACAAACAGCATTATAAATGCAAGTTGCAGTTTTTTTATATTTATGTATATAGCTTAGCTTGAAGCAAGGTTCGTATTAATGCAGTTTGCCTAAATGATGGTACAGTTGGTAAGATGTCATCACCAAGTTTGCACTTGTTTTATTTTATTTTAATTTGGTGAATACTGTGTAATGCACCTGGGCTTGAAGCCTTGAAGTAATGGTGCACCTATCAGTAATACTATTATGTATTTTATTTTTTATTATTTATTAGTTTAAATATTATGCAGTTTAATGATGGTAAAATTGTTTAAAAATTCACTTTAACGTGTCAGTGAACAGAGATTGTTAACATTAACAGAAAGTGTAGTTGGTTTACAAAAAATATTTTACTATTTATTCCTTTTCTAAGACGTGTTCAGTGCAATCCAACTTTTGACAAACACCTCTGGATATTTTACTAAGTTTACTGATGGTAAAATTGTTTAAAAATTCACTTTAACGTGTCAGTGGACAGAGATTTGTTAACATTAACAAAGTGTAGTTGGTTTACAAAAAAATATTTACTATTTATTCCTTTTCTAAGACGTGTTCAGTGCAATCCAACTTTTGACAAACACCTCTGGATATTTTACTAAGTCTAAATGCCTCTTTGGATGGTTGAAAATATGTTGTCAAAATCATAGTTTAAGCTTTTGCAAAATTTGTTCTATTAAAGGTTCTATATTTTGACTGCATCTGTCATGCAATGTGATTCCTTCTCTTTAGTGCCACCCCCTTGAAAACTATCACTTTATGGGGCCATGCAAACCTGGATTAATACTTGTGTGCACATTAAAATGTCTTTTTGTAAGATGTACAATTCTCATAACAGTCTAATAGGTTATTCTTAGCCAGTCTACTGCAGTAATTGCAGTGGAAAATGTGGTTAACATCCACTCATGCATGGGGAAAAAATAACGTCTAATACTGTGAAACCGGCAGAATTTAGAAAAATACCGTGATATAGAATTTTGGTCATACCGCCCACCTCTAAGTACTAGGGTGTTGTACCGTGACACCTTTTATTGGCTAACTAAAAAGATTACAATATGCAAGCTTTCGAGGCAACTCAGGCCCCTTCTTCAGGCAAGATGTAATACAAAGACTGGAGTTCCCTATGTTTACAGTATATACACACTCTAGGACAAGAAACAACATTGGTAAATCTTTAAATGAGAAATTTTAAATGTAAAAAATTAATAGATTCATTCAGGCTAGGGTTAATTTAACAAGAGAGAAAGAACAATGTATTGTCAAGATCTCTGGATAAGATAAACTGTCCAACAAAGTCTTTTGAAGTTTGTAATGAGTTTTTTTCAAAACAATGTGGATCTGTAGACAGGTTGTCTGTCATTCTGAGAGATGTAAACAATCCTCATATCTGGCCATAAAACTCTTGTCTCTATTCAATCCATGTAATGTAATGTATTAAATTTTACCATGAGTTTAACTTCCCATTCTTTTCTCTGTTGCTGTGTTCTGAAGTTGCCCATAAGCACTGTGACTTTAAAGTCCCTCTCACAGTCTCCATGGCTGTTGAAGTGGGCCGCTACAGGAACATCTGTGTTGCCATGTTTAATGTGGAACCTGTGTAAATTCATTCTCTGGTGGAGCTTAGCATTCTAAATGTTCAGAGAGCAGGAATATCATGAAGTGAATGTATTCTGTGCGGCAATCACTGCGGCGCCTCCTCAGTACATGAGGAAGTCAGTTTAAGAAGCACGTACCGATTTAACATGGCTCGGGGAACACTTAATACAAAGCATTTAATGTGCTATATAACTTAGGACAGAGTTTGAGAAAACCTAGTAAATTAAATATTCATTTTACGATGAAATTTAGTTTACGATGTTCTACTTTAATGACAAATTACGAGAATAAAGTCAACATGTCGACTTTAATTTTTACATAAATGGTGAGAATAAAGTAGAAATGTCGAGAATAAAGTCAACATGTCGACTTTATTCTCGTCATAAGCATCGAGATTAAAGTCAACATGTCATCACACTATTGCACAGTACCCAGGTACATTACACTGTATTGAAAACAAATAAAACAAGTACAACTTGGCTTGCAGTATTATCCAGTAGTGTAGAAACAGTATTTACACATTTGACCATAATGGTCCACATCCAACCTTTTAAAACTAAAGTATCTCCAGGCAACGGACGCGACTCCTTTTTTTCAGCAAAAGTTCTTCTGCATCATCATGTTCAACTTTATCGTCAGCTACAGCTTCAGTTTCAAAATGTTCTCTGTCCATTTTCACTGCGCAATACCTACACTACCTATTAGTGGTGTAGCAGTGAAAAAGAGCCCCCACGCAACACATCTGTGATTAGCGGTGTAGCAGTGAAAAAGGTCCCCACTTGAACAGTTTCCCGCTGCGCCACATTTCGAACATCATTTAGGCAATTTAAACCGGTGTTGCGGTATAAGAAAAATCCATATCCTAACAAAAATAAAAAATGTTTTTTGGTATGAACCAGTACCCGCCCAGCACTACTTAGAGGATACTGCAAAATCTGTATAAATGGGCAGTGAAGTGTGCATTCTCTCTACTCTACAGTTCAATTTATGTTGCGATATCTTAAATACAGTACACTGTACACATTTTTGAAATTTCTAAATCTCCCACTGAAAAATGCAAATCTGCAAACTTGTCTGTCTTGAAACAGATAAATATTCTGTGAGACTTTCAGCAAGAATTTACTTTGTTTCAGTTTTATCTTAATACCAGTTACTTCAACTTGTATGTTTTTAAATTTGTTTTTTCTTTTTTTTTTTATATATACTTTGGACAGCCTCTCGAGGGCAAAACAGTGAAACACCAGCAATTGAGGGCACTGGACCAAGAACACCTTACTGAGGGACATGGGTTGGGGATTGATGACAGAGTATTATTATTTAAAAAAAAATACATAAAATGGTACGAGTATTTACTTATTCTGTTCTCCAATAATATTATTTATTATTATTATTAAGCTTTAATTTGTTCTTCTGTTGGCTGCTCCTGCTAGGGGTTGCCACAACGTATCATCTTTTTCCACATCTTCCTGTCCCCTGCAATTTGCTCTGTTACACCTATTACCTGCATGTCCTCTCTCACCACATCCATAAACCTCTTTTATTTATTGATGGTAGTAATTTTTTTTATTCATCACCAAACAAGGCAAGGCAAGTACTAGCTTTGCCAGTACCAAAATGCCTAAGGGGTAGGTCACATTATTTACTAACAGTCTGGCTTCTGCCTCTCCCTATTCCATTCCCATCTCTGTGGCATTTCACACCAACTTAAGTCATAGCACTTCACTTCTCTTGATATTTGAGGTTAACACTGTTCATTACACAACTTCTAGTCAAAAAGGAATGACAAAATTGATGGGCAAAAAGATCCGCAACTGCAGTCAAGTATATCAGAAAAAATTGCAGGGAGTGAAAAATTACATGACTCCATAATGACTTTCCAAGCCAGTTTTACATTTCAAAAGAAGCACAAGCTCGCTGTTTCTGCGAGAGCAAATGAAATGATGCCTGACAAAGCTAGTGCTGAATGAAAGCTATCCAGGTGTGTTGAGTTCCGCCACAATTTCTGTCCATGTTTTCTCCTTTAATTACATTCATGTGTGGTACATAAAACATAAGACATCACATATACTCTATTCTGTTTGTGAGGTCCAACATACCAGTGCTCCTTATTTTTCAAAATTGCATTATATGGCCTGTACTTCTTACTAAGTGCTCAATTGTTCTCAACACACAGCATTACCCTATGGCTTAAGATAGAACCAGGTCTGTTCAATTCCCACCCACCCCCATCCCCCCCAGAGTGAGTGGCAGACTGGTTGGACATACTTGCTGGGTATGTCAGATTATATGATTGTGTATCATGAAAGTGCAACAGATCTGCCAATGACTTGCTAAGATTATGTAAACGAAATCTGCAAAACTTGCTGGAAAAGTCTTATAATGTGATAGGGCCTCAAGTGACATGATGTTCATGTCTGTAAAAGTAAAAAATACAAGCAACTTAACGTATGTAAAAATGGATTCATGATGGCTTGGTGATGTTTTATACTACAGTAACTAAAGGTGTAGTATTTCCATTAAATTTAAAACAATTGGTTGGTTTCATTATCCAAAGATAATGATTCAATATTTCTCAGAAACTATAATTTATCTGCAAAGCACCAAAGTTATCCGCTATCATGTTCACATGAAAACAATTTTAGCTTCAGACTTCAGCACACACTTTAAATACACACTTGGTACTTCTCTGTAGTTCAGAGTTCTCAAATATCACATTTAGCCACAGACCCTCTACTTTCAACAACTACAGAAACACCACCAAAAAAATCTGTTCATCACTTGAGACGGGATCTACTGTCTAAAGCAATTTCGGCCACATGATATTGTAAAATGGTATTAAACATTTTACGTGCAGTACTAATACATGTAATCACATCCTATTATCAGTTAATGCATTTACATGTGGTTCAATAATCTGATTATTCATAGAAATCTGATTTCTAAAAATGCCATGTAAATGCTTATTCTGAATACAGAAATAGGGTCATTGGTCTCCGAGAAACATGATTAGAGGTAGATTACTCTGTAAATAATTTGATTATGTGGCCATGTAAATCCTTAATCAGGTTAATGTTAAGATTCTGTAGTCTGAAGTACAGGACAGTATACAGAGGATGGCAAAAAAAAAAAAAGAAGAAGTGGGATAGTCAGAGCTAAACCAAATAAACATATACTGTAAATCACACAGGAGTATAACACAGGCCCCAGGGATGACCCAGACCCCTCTCAGCATAGCTCCCACATTACAGCACACTGCTTGCAGATGCATTACACAAGACATGCATGTGGTTCCCCTATATTTGACTACTGTTCATGATGTTATGAATAAAATCTGTGGTTTGAGACAGAATTGTTTTTAACATTTTAAATTTTTAAGAAAAACAGGATAGGCAATTAGGGATGCACCGATACCGAAACGGGTATCTGGTATCGGCCTCGATACCACATTTTCTAAAGTACTCGTACTCGTTAAAAGTCCCCTGATACCACGGTCTGAGAAATGTCTATGTTTGAGCGGCGTGTAAGGGGTTAATCACAGGCACCGAGTGCCCGCCCCCAGCTGCAGCTCAGAGCGGGGAGAAGGCAAGGTGAGGCGAGACATGTCAGCCGTGTGGAACTATTTCAAAGTGAATGAAGACGACAAAACAAAGGCGGACTGCAAATTGTGCTCAGCGAAATTGTCCAGAGGAGGCTCAAAAGGTAGCGCATTTATCACAAGTAATTTAATCAAGCACCTAAAATCCCAACACAACAACGAGTACAAAGAGTTTACCCACGCTTCTAAACCAACACAACCCACGCTGCAGCAAACTCTTGCAAGACGAGAGAAAATGTCCAGAGACAATCCACGTGCTGTGAAAATAACACAGGCAATTATCGAGTACATTGCATTGAGTGACCAGCCACTCTCGGAGGTAGAAAATGTGGGATTCCTGCGTCTCCTCCATGTTCTGGAGCCCAGATATGATATCCCAAGCCGCCGCTACATGACTGACACGGAGCTGCCTAAACTACACGACTCCGTGAAAAAACATATCCACAGCCTACTGCAAGCCTCCTCTGCGTTTAGTTTCACCACGGATATTTGGACAAGCAGTGTTAGCCCCGTGTCGCTAATTAGCCTAACCTCCCAGTGGATAGACGAGAGTTTCTTGTTTTTTTTGTTAAATTATATGACTAAAGCTGTTACCTGTAAATTTAAATCATGTTTTTATTAAGTACTCGGTATCGGCAAGTACTCGGTATCGGCGAGTACTGAAATGCAAGTACTCGTACTCGTTTTCCAAAAAATTGGTATCGGTGCATCCCTATAGGCAATATACCAAAAAAAAACACAGTTTGTAACAAATAATATGCTGAAATAATTAAAAAATGGGTTTTGTAACATTGTGAATGTGATGCTCACTAACCCTTAGCAGTCCATGACCATTTTAAACCAAGAAGACACAATTCTTCATGGAACACCTTAACCTTTTATTCTTCTGTATTTATAACGGTATTTAAAAACCCTTTCCTAAACATTATGTACTATGGTTGCTGTCATTGACCCTAGTCAAAACTGTGTGTTCGGCATTTGTTTTGGGTGCCATATAAAAGAATGAGCTGGTAACTCACTACAAATGTGTTCACCACTGTGCAGTTTTTTACAGAAGCAAGATTACAAGACCAAAAAAAGAAATTACATTATTAGCAAAAATTTTGCATTGCTATATGTGGTGTTTTCGATATCATAATGCACATGTGTAATTCAAGTGACAAGAACTGAACAAAAGTCATATGTATACATTTAAATTTTGCATGTGCTGAGGAGTAAATTCAATCCAGTTAGTTTAGTGTCACAGAAAAGCTAGTGATTTTTGCAGCAGCATTTGGTGTAAGGCAAAAAGCAATCATGGTGGAGAATACTGCTGTTCTGTGCTTTGCACAATCACACAGCCAAGCAGAAAAGCAGTGTGCTGCATGCAATGCACTAACAGAAAAACTGTAAATAAACTTTAGTTTTAATTTACTATACAAATTTTAAAACAGTATAATCTTGTGCCACTGCAGCTAGTTTTTATAAATTGAATGTTCAGGGTCTCAGGATGAGGATAGAAAATTGTGTTCATATTTTGTTTTCAAAAGCAACAATGTTGACTCAACAAAAGAAAAAAGTATAGGTTAGGTAAGCAACACAGATTAACACAGAACCATTAATAACCTGTTTATGCTACAGAGGTCTGTATCCAGCAGGCTAACAAAAGTACATTCAGATAAAAGAAGCAACTACATTTTATTTATCAAAAGACAAGGCTCAGATTAAAATTGTGAGCAACTAAGGTTAATAAATAAATAAATAACAACCAAGGTAAGAGTTATAGCATCCCCTCTGGCAATTGTTTTTCTGAAGTTGCAATGCTTTTACTTTATTATGATTTGAAATGACAAGTCTCTGTGATGTTTACTGGTATATTTAGTTTATTTGAAAAATTTTGCAGTGTGAAATGCAATTGAGTTAACAGGATATTGAAACAAAGTAACAAATCTTTTGATTGGGAACAAAGCAAACAAAGTCTGAGTGTGAGCAAAGATTTATTATATATTTGCATTGTCAGCTGCTTAAAAAACTTACTGAAGAGTAATATTTAATGGATGAATCAAACTGATTCAACCTTCAAATATCAGAAAATCCTGGTGCTTTGATTTTCAAACTGTTTTCCCTCATTTGTCCAAACTTTAAAGCAAGCTGTGTGAAATCATTTTTTTGTTTATGTTAATCCACTGTTTTGGAACTCTTGTAAAACACCCTTTGTTGTGTTGTTTCCAAAGTATCTTAAATGACTGATAAGACTTTGTTATTGCTTAACATGTGGAAAAAAATCCAGAATTTGAATGTGAACTGGACCTACACCGCAACAGGTATGCTGCATCACATTTGTTAACGTATTGTTCTAATATAAGTGGGTGTGTTTGTGTGTGTCCTGCGGTGGGTTGGCACCCTGCCCGGGATTGATTCCTGCCTTGTGCCCTGTGTTGGCTGGGATTGGCTCCAGCAGACCCCCGTGACCCTGTGTTCGGATTCAGCGGGTTGGAAAATGGATGGATGGATGATTTCATTCACATTATAGGGTTTATATAATTAACATTACTTTATCTTCAAAAAACAAATTAAAAAATTTGTCAGTTGCAAATTTCTATTTAGTAATAAATGAATGACATTTTGCTCATCCTGCTAACTGGCATCATTGCAGCACTTTGAAGCACTACATGAATTTTATTTTTGAATTAACAAATGGATCAGCTCATTTGTATACAAGTCAAACAGCCACTTTGTTAAGAGTTTTGTCTTGATTTTTACTTGCTACAACTGTTGTTACTATTTCCAATGTATAGTTTTCCAAAGTCCTCTATGCAGAACAGTGAGTACATGGGAGCTTTCCCCCATGACCATAAAAGTTAGAAACCAGTTAGAAAATTAATGACTTGATAGCTGTGGCTGTGCTCAATACAATCCAAGAATGAATGTAAAGTCCTCATTCCTTTATTAGGGACTGTGCAGTGCAGGACACTAACATCAACACTGTGAGGCATTTTATTATGTAGTTTTTAACTTGTGTGTATCACAAGTATTATTGTGCCTTCCAAAGTAATTGGTGTGCTTACAATTCATGCCTGAGTGCAGTTCTGAGTTTCACTTTGTATTACCAAAACTGTAAAAATCCTAGTACCATTACATTTTCTTAACTTTGGCACCAACATGGATGGATGGAAGGTAGGTAGGTAGATAGATAGATAGATAGATAGATAGGTAGATAGGTAGATAGGTAGATAGGTAGATAGGTAGATAGATACTTTATTAATCCCAATGGGAAATTCACATTCTTCAGCAGCAGCATACTGATACAATAAATAATATTAAATTAAAGAATGATAACAATGCAGGTGAAAAGACAGAAAAACAGACAATAACTATGTATAATGTTGAATGTTAACGTTTACCCCTCTGGGTGGAATTAAAGAGTCGCATAGTTTGGGGGAGAAACGATCTCCTCAATCTGTCAGTGGAGCAGGACAGTGACAGCAGTCTGTCGCTGAAGCTGCTCTTCTGTCTGGAGATGATACTATTAAGTGGATGCAGTGGATTCTCCATAATTGATAGGAGCCTGCTGAGCGCCCTTCGCTCTGCCACAGATGTTAAACTGTCCAGCTCCATGCCAACAATAGAGCTTGCCTTCCTCACTAGTTTGTCCAGACGTGAGGCGTCTTTCCTCTTAATGCTGCCTCCCCCAGCACACCACTGCGTAGAAGAGGGCGCTCGCCACAACTGTCTGATAGAACATCTGCAGCATCTTATTGCAGATGTTGAAGGACGCCAGCCTTCTAAGGTAGTATAACCGGCTCTGTCCTTTCTTGCACAGCGCATCAGTATTGGCAGTCCAGTCTAATTTATCATCCAGCTGCACTCCCAGATATTTATAGGTCTGCACCATCTGCACACAGTCACCTTTGATGATCACTGGGTCTATGAGGGGTCTGGGCCTCCTAAAATCCACCACCAGCTCTTTGGTTTTGCTGGTGTTCAGGTGTAGGTGGTTTGAGTCGCACCATTTAACAAAGTCATTGATTAGGTCCCTATACTCTTCCTCCAGCCCATTCCTGATGCAGCCCACGATAGCAGTGTCATCAGCGAACTTTTGCACATGGCAGGACTCCTAGTTGTATTGGAAGTCCGATGTATATAGGCTGAACAGGACCGGAGAAAGTACAGTCCCCTGTGGCGCTCCTGTGTTGCTGACCACAATGTCAGACGTGCAGTTCCCAAGACGCACATACTGAGGTCTGTCTTTAAGATAGTCCACGATCCATGCCACTAGGTATGAATCTAATCCCATCTCTATCAGCTTGTCCCTAAGGAGCAGAGGTTGGATTGTGTTGAAGGCGCTAGAGAAGTCTAGAAACATAATTCTTACAGCACCACTACCTCTGTCCAAGTGAGAGAGGGATCGGTGTAGCATATAGATGATGGCATCCTCTGCTCCCACCTTCTCCTGATATGCAAACTGCAGAGGGTCAAGGGCGTGTTGAACCTGTGGCCTAAGGTAGTGAAGCAGCAGCCTCTCCATGGTCTTCATCACATGTGATGTCAGAGCAACAGGCCGAAAGTCATTCAGCTCACTAGGACGTGATACCTTTGGGATTGGGGTGATACAAGATGTTTTCCAAAGCCTCTGGACTTTCCCCTGTTCCAGGCTCAGGTTGAAGATGCGCTGTAGAGGGCCCCCCAGCTCCGATGCACAGACCTTCAGCAGTCGTGGCGATACTCCATCTGGACCCGCTGCTTTGCTGGCACGAAGTCTCCTCAGCTCTCTGCTCACTTGCGCTGCTGTAATTATGGGTGGGGATGTCTTTCCTATGCTGGTATCAGCAGAAGGATGTGTGGAGGGTGCAATACTCCGAGGTGAGAGTGAGAGTGGGTTAGGGTGGTCAAACCTGTTAAAGAAGTTGTTCATTTGGTTTGCTCTCTTCACGTCTCTCTCAATGGTGGTACCCCGCTTCGAGCTGCAGCCAGTGATGATCTTCATCCCATCCCACACTTCCTTCATACTGTTATTCTGCAACTTCTGCTCCAGCTTTCTCCTGTACTGCTCCTTCGCCGCCCTGAGCTGGACTCGGAGTTCCTTCTGCACGTGCTTGAGCTCATGCTGATCACCGTTTTTAAAAGCCCTTTTCTTCTGGTTCAAAAGGCCCTTGATGTCACTTGTAATCCATGGCTTGTTGTTAGCATAGCAGCGTACAGTTCTTACTGGAACTACAATGTCCATACAGAAGTTGATGTAGTCAGTAGTGCAGTCAACAACTTCCTCAATGTTCTCATTATGAGATCCCTGCAGGATATCCCAGTCTGTAGTTCCAAAAAGTTCTCCAGAGTATTCTCAGCCTCCGGGGTCCACTTCCTGAATGATCGTGTGGTTACAGGTAGGACTCTCACTTTTGGTTTATAGTGAGGCTGAAGCAGAACCAGGTTATGATCTGCTTTCCCAAGCGCAGGCAGCGGGGTGGCGCTGCATGCGTCTTTAACGTTTGCATACAGTAAATCAATAGTCTTATTTCCCCGGGTGTTACAGTCCACATACTGGGAGAATGCAGGTAATGTTTTGTCCAGCGTCACATGGTTAAAGTCTCCAGCGATTAGCACAAGCGCCTCAGGGTGCTGCGTTTGTAACTTAGCAACAGCAGAATGGATGATGTCATTCGCTGACTCCTCGTCCGCCCGAGGAGGGATATACACGATGACAACAATGACATGTCCAAACTCTCTGGGCAAGTAGTAGGGACGTAAACTTACGGCCAACAGTTCGATATCCCTGCAGCAAGTGGAGATTTTGACGTTAATGTGTCCAGAGTTACACCACTGTGTATTAACATAGAGAGCGAGTCCTCCTCCTTTGTGCTTCCCACAGGTACTTGCATCTCTGTCCGCTCTAACTGTGCTAAACCCGGGTAGCTCCACGTTGGCATCTGGGATGGTGTTATTTAGCCAGGTTTCGCAAAAACACAACAAACTGCATTCTCTGTAGGTCCTGACATTTTTCACCAGCGCAGCCAGTTCGTCGATCTTATTTGAGATTGAGTTTACATTCCCCAGAATCACAGAAGGCACCGAAGGCTTGAAACGCCACTTTCTCGCAAGCCGCTTCATTTTTAGCTTAGTGCCGGCTCTGCTGCCACGATACCGCCTTCTTACCTCGTCAGGTAAATATGGAACCACACCGGCACTGGCATTTGTTCTCAGCGCTCGAAGTTGAGTACTTGAATATGCGAGTCTCGGCGTGTAAAAATCCATGCCCACGTTGTCAAAGTAAATGTGTCCAGGGAACGAATCCACATAAAATAAATAGGAGTGATCAATAAATAAAAATAGAAAAATAAAAGTAGAAAAGTACACATACATATACAGTCATACACGGAGCTGCTGAAAAGGCTGCCACTCACGGCGGCGCCGGATGTTAATTATTATTAATAATAATTAATTATTAAGTATTGGTTGTGGTGACATCCCTAACTGCAAGTAGGCAAATTGCTTTGGAATAATAAAAATACATGAGAAAACTACATATAAATATGACTCACAGTCATGATATAGTACCACATCAACACATGTTCAAAACAAAAACAGCACAAGTCATGCCTGGAAAAGCTTTGTGTGGGAGGTAGGAGAACATTAGCATGTAATTGTGTGAACTGTGCTTATTATTTAAAAGAAAAAAAAAATTCAACACACACAGGCTTTCATTATTGTCACTACTACCTCATTATAACATTTGTTTAGAAACAGAAAATGTTTTAATTTTGTCTTGTCTATATTGATGATGAAATGAGCTGCTCTATTCCATCCATCCATCCATCTATTTTCCAACCCACTGAATCCGAACACAGGGTCACGGGGGTCTGCAGCTGCTCTATTTGTTAACGCCCATATAAAATTTAGTGTTTCAGTGTTACAGAGTACTGTGTTAGCAGAAAAGTGTAACTGCCAAAACAGGCAAGACAGCATAATTCCTTGTTTAATAAGAATATATAAAAGCTAAATGTGCTTCTCTCATTTGTTTATTTGAAGTCAAACTAATGCCTATGAATACAACCCCTAAAATGTGATGAACATAGTAATAGATGTCAAATAATTTCATTATTAAGATTAATTGAGTACAGGCAATGCCTTTCCAGTTTTCTAATTCTAGTACACAGGCAATACATTCTGATCATTCACTAGGGCTGCAACTAATGATTATTTTTATAATTGATTAATCTGACAATTATTTTGTCAATTAATCAATTAGCTGGATTGTAAAAATCTTTCTTCATTTAAAATTAAACACATGAAGTGCATTAAATGGAACATTTGAACAAATAAAAAGGTCTGTATAATTTTCAGAAATGTATAGGTTTCAATAGAACACTTCTGTAATAATACACTGAAAACAAATAGTAAATAGAAAAACAACACTTAGTAGCACTTATGTCTCTGGTCGGGCAATGAATACAAAATTTCCTTAAAAAACCAATAGTTTTCAATAAACTAACTAAACTCACAAATTGGCTTACGTATTCAGAATCACATGAAATCAACATTTCAAACTAAAACATGTAATTTTAGGGGTTTTTTTTAAAAGTTTTTTTTCCCCCCAGTTTCTATGAAAGAGATGGTTTACGGCCAAAGCATCATGTAAATATCTGACCACCAATATATTCCACCAGGGCTGTGGAGTCGGATTTAGAGTCGAGTCAGAGACAATTTTGGGTACCTAGAGTTGGGGTTGGAGTAGGTAAAAATATACAGACTGACTCCTAATAAATTTAAATTGTAATGCAGCAGTTCAAATGTCCCATTTCACAAACAATAGTCATAATTAAGTACTTCTTTGAGAAGAGAATAAAGCCCAGTGCATAGCTGTGTTACTACTAGTGTGAAGTTCAGCTATTATACAACCTGACATTCACATATTGTAATCTGGATTTCAGATACATGTTTTACAAGTTAATTTCAGTGTAAACAAGTGTAATGATGTAGGTGTAGGTGTGTGCTATGGCCTGATGTGTGTTCAGGGGTTCTGTCTGCACTCTACACATATGCTCCCACCCAGGGCTGAACTTTAGCATAACTTTGCACACCACCTGTTCTAGAAGATTTTGAAATTAAAAAGGAACTGATTTTACGTATTGTGACAGGTAATGCTTCTAATATATGTTAAGCACAATTGAGAAAATTAATAAAGTAGATGAAGAAAGTGACAAACAGAGGAAGATAGTTCTGCAAATATTGGAGAAAGTGAAACCGAAGTGTGAAATTGTGGATAACACTGCTGAAGCAGCATCTAAGCTTACTACTATTCAACATGTGCATTGTGCTGTTCATACTCTGCAACCTGCAATAAGAGATGGATTGAAAGATTGTCAAGCAGCTTCTCTAATTGGCAAATTGAGGCAAGTAACTGTTGCAACCTGGGTCCCTAAAACAGATGCCATTTTGAAAAGACATGCAGGTCACACGGTCTCTTCTGATACTTGCTTACCGTCTGCCTTTTTTCAAATGCATTCACTGAACTGAATGAAGTAGTGACGCAATTGCACAGCACATCACACTCAGCCTAATGACATAATCAACTAATTGATGAAAGTGATCGTTGCCAATGTTTTTAATAATTGAGTAATATTGATTAGGATGACTAGTTGTTGCAGCCCTATCACTCACATAAGATATTTTGAAAGCAACACAACCAAAACTATTTAACAAGAGTTCTGAAATAATGGCTTAATATAAAACACACAAGATTTAATTTCAAACAGGAAGCCTTGAAGTTTGGACAAATGTAAAAAAGGAGGGTTAGATTTGGCAACTAAAGCACCAGGAGTGTGTGACATTTAAAATTTGAATTAACTTGAAAATAATTACCTTACGTTTTTTAGCCAACTAATGATGCAAATATAAATATTACAGTTGAAATGTTACAAATCTAGCAGAGTGGTCGTCTGATAAAGCAGATTTTAAAAGTAGGTTGCTAGAAAAACAGCCTATGTGGTTTTTAAAAGAAAACACTCCACATTATCTCAAAATTCACTAATTCAAAAGTACAGATATAATAATGTTTTAAATTTTTACCAGAGATTTTAATCAGTATTTCGCAGCTACCTGAGAGAAAATGTCAAAGAATTTTAGAATGGAAACATGGCAAATTCAGACAGTATCTTTCTTCATAAACCCTATACTGAAATACAGCTAAGATTATAAAACACCCAACCCCACCCACAATCCCTTTATTGTTACAGTGGGGGAAATCCCTGTGTCCATCATACATTAAAATTTAATCTATGCATTATATTTTGATATATAAATGATAGTTGGGTAACTACTGATTGGAAAAATCAGTATTTTAAAACTGTTGTTACTGTTAGTATTGAGATTATTCTATCACAAGAAACGGTACAGTACTGTTAACTTGAATAATGCAGGTACCCTTCTGGAGTGATGAAATTGCAGTAACTGTACCATCTGACTCTCCCAAATAAATGAAAAATTGAGCTAAACCATCAGTAGATCCCACAGTGCAGTGTGGTAATCATGCTGTGGTGACAGTGTTTGCCTGTTTGTGTACAATATGCAACGTGCAAATGTAACTATTTATATTTATATTTCATTTTGGAGCTTACACAATTACATGGTGAGGTGCTTATGTTGAGTGGTTAAAAGGTGATGCCATGAGAACTGCAGTAGTGAAAACCAGTAAGGTAACTGCATGGGTGCACATTACAATGGCAACATTGTGGATGTGAGCGGCGAAACATTACGCCACCTGACCCCAGTTGGGACATGAGGAGACATCCTGTCACAGAGTACCGAAGCCTTTTCAGACCAAGAAACAATATCATTTACTGCAGTGCATCCGAAAAGTATTCACAGCGCATCACTTTTTCCACATTTTCTTATGTTACAGCCTTATTCCAAAATGGATTAAATTCATTTTTTTCCCTCAGAATTCTACACACAACACCCCATAATGACAACGTGAAAAAAGTTTGAGATTTTTGCAAATTTATTAAAAATAAAAAAACAGAGAAATCACATGTACATACTGTAAGTATTCACAGCCTTTGCCATGAAGCTCAAAATTGAGCTCAGGTGCATCCTGTTTCCCCTGATCACACTTGAGATGTTTCTGCAGCTTAATTGGAGTCCACCTGTGGTAAATTCAGTTGATTGGACATGATTTGGAATATATAAGGTCCCACAGTTGACAGTTCATGTCAGAGCACAAACCAAGCATGAAGTCAAAGGAATTATCTTTAGACCTCCGAGACAGGATTGTCTCGAGGCACAAATCTGGGGAAGGTTACAGAAAAATTTCTGCAGCTTTGAAGGTCCCAATGAGCACAGTGGCCTCCATCATCCGTAAGTGGAAGAAGTTCGAAACCACCAGGACTCTTCCTAGAGCTGGCCGGCCATCTAAACTGAGCGATCGGGGGAGAAGGGCCTTAGTCAGGGCAGTGACCAAGAACCCGATGGTCACTCTGTCAGAGCTCCAGAGGTCCTCTGTGGAGAGAGGAGAACCTTCCACAAGGACAACCATTTCTGCAGCAATCTACTAATCAGGCCTGTATGGCAAAGTGGCCAGACGGAAGCCACTCCTTAGTAAAAGGCACATGGCAGCCCGCCTAGAGTTTGCCAAAAGGCACCTGAAGGACTCTCAGACCATGAGAAAGAAAATTCTCTGGTCTGATGAGACAAAGATTGAACTCTTTGGTGTGAATGCCAGGTGTCACGTTTGGAGGAAACCTAGCAACATCCCTACAGTGAAGCATGGTGGTGGCAGCATCATGCTGTGGGGATGTTTTTCAGCGGCAGGAACTGGGAGACTAGTCAGGATAAAGGGAAAGATGACTGCAGCAATGAACAGAGACATCCTGGATGAAAACCTGCTCCAGAGCGCTCTTGACCTCAGACTGGGGCGACGGCTCATCTTTCAGCAGGACAACGACCCTAAGCACACAGCCAAGATATCAAAGGAGTGGCTTCAGGACAACTCTATGAATGTCCTTGAGTAGCCCAGCCAGAGCCCAGATTTGAATCCGATTGAACATCTCTGGAGAGATCTTAAAATGGCTGTACACCGATGCTTCCCATCCAACCTGATGGAGCTTGAGAGGTGCTGCAAAGAGGAATGGGCGAAACTGGCCAAGGATAGGTGTGCCAAGCTTGTGGCATCATATTCAAAAAGACTTGAGGCTGTAATTGCTGCCAAAGGTGCATCGACAAAGTATTGAGCAAAGGCTGTGAATACTTATGTGAGTTCTCAGTTTTTTTATTTTTAATAAATTTGCAAAAACCTCAAGTAAACTTTTTTCACGTTGTCATTATGGGGTGTTGTGTGCAGAATTCTGAGGAAACAAATGAATTCAATCCATTTTGGAATAAGGCTGTAACATAACAAAAGGTGGAAAAAGTGATGCGCTGTGAATACTTTCCGAATGCACTGTATTTACAATATATTTACTTGCCAGAGGATAAATGGAGGTTAGAGGATCTCTGACCAACCACTCTCATACATGAGCATGGGTTATACATATGAAGGCTTCCATCTGAGTTTAAGATTTCTTTATTTAGTCATGTTTACACGAGAAAACATGACATTTGCCTTCTCAGTTGCATCTAATAGCAGACAGAATGAAATAAAACAATTAGAAACAAGATGGGTTAAGGTAAGGCGGTTAAAGGATAATGCATATTTACACCAAAAAATTACAGAATATATATCAAAACCTTAATCATTATCTCCGATTTTTCTTATTGAAAGTGGGTTTTCAAAGCGACTATCGTTCCTGATTTACTGAAGTTTAGTTCTATATGTAATGGATGTCTGTCATCAGTCGAGATGATTTCCTTTTTTTTTTTTTTTTTTTTTTTTTTTTTTTTACATTGCCCTCTGACACACACTAGTCAAATCACCTACGTCATCCCCAATAACTTTAACTGCATTTTTTTTTTTTTTTTTTTTTTTTTTTGAGTTTTGGTTTGTCAGACTATTAAACCAGGCAATGAAACTGAAAGTGATCACAGACTGGATCAGACTGCGATAAAAGGACAACATGAGGTCCTTGTCTACTTTAAATAGTTTGAGTTTATGGAGGAGAAATAAGCGCTGGTTGCATTTAGAGAATTTTTTTTTTTGCATTTGAGAAGAATATGTAGGGATATGCTAGTTAACTGAAGGAAGCCAGGTGAGGTATCCTCTGGGACTGGAGAAATAGAACCTAGTGGTGTATAAAGAGGTGAAGATGAACAGCAGAGGTCATTTTGATTGGTAGTGAAGGGTGTCATTAGTGGAGGGAGTATCACAGAACTACTAAGCAGCCTAAGTAAGGATAGGAGGGAGTATACTTACTCTTATCTATCCCCCTAAAGCAGGGGTATCGAACTCTGGGCCTGGAGGGCCACAGTGGCTTGTGGTGTTATGGGTCCACAGCTCTTCCAGCAAAGGCCGTTTTGTTTTAAATAAATAATCGTCGCGCTCGCGGCTTAGCGAGGGGGCGTGGTAACTGTAGTGAGCCGCAGGGCGATCTGCGGTGTGGGCATTTCTCACCTAAGTGCACAGGTGACGGACTGCCCACATCTGTGATTGTTCCTGTGGCTAATGGGATGCAGCTGCCATGTCCTCTCCGCCTATATAGAGAAGCGTGAGCCGGTTAAAGGGGGAAAAAAGAAAAGAAGGAAAGAGAACGGGAGGTAGTAGGAGAAGACAGGAAGCAGGTGGAGAGAGCCGGTGTGAGGAAGAAGGAGAACGAGCGAGGGAGAAAGCAGGCAGCTGGGAGGAGAGCCCACGAGAGGAGTGTTTGGCCGACACTCAGTGGGGCTGAGAAAGTAGTCACTCCAGCTGAGCGATTTAGGACCCGGAGTGACCAGTGGAGAAGTCGACTGACCGTAGAAGGCAGCGGGAGTCGATGAGGCTTTGGACTGGTGTAGCCTGAGTGTGAGCACCTTGGCCGCTGGGGAATGGTCCAAAGTCTTGGTCCGGTTGGGAGCCTGACGAAGCCAAGGGTCGGAGGGCTACCGGACCTGATTGAAGGGCAGCTGATCCTGCAGGTAGGCGACTCTCCTGTAGAGCAGTCCAGATGGGTGTAGCAGGGGAGCCGCCATGGAAACAGAAGACACCGGGCTTTTGGTTTTAACATATTACTTCCTGTGACATATTACCTCGTGGTTTTTAGAAGAGTTATTCTATTGGTTTTAACCTCCACATTTCATGTTTCATTTTATGGATTATTTATTTATTTAATGAAGACTTTGAATGAACTGCACAGCACTATTTTTAGAACACTGATTGTTTTGATTGTTTGTTGTTAATAAAAGCACTTAGCACTTTTAAACCATCCCCTTGCTCAATTGTTTATTGCCTCACTGTCTAGCTCATTGGTGACATTACCGACGGTGTTGGGTTCAAGGGCTCCCTAACAGCTGATGGGAGCGTGGAGCAGAACCCGCATCGTCACATGGCTACAGGTTTTCATTCTAACCCTTTTTCTAATCAATGAGTAGTTTTCACTGCTAATTAACTCCTTTTCCCTTCATTTCAATAGTCCTGTTTTTAAGGATTCAGTCCTCTGATTTGATTTCTTTCTTCATTAAATGGTAGCCAAAACAGAAATGAGACATGAAACATGCCAACAGATGACCAGCTAAACTGGAATTTCAAACTCCAACCAATTTCACTCAAACCAGTCTCTTAATGAGAAGCTGATTCTTGCTGTTAAGCCCGTTATTTAATTCAATGGGTTGTTGCTGCTCTCATTCTACCACAGCAGGCATTTCCAAATCTGTTGATTTTTCTGTTTTTTCTGTCATATGGTGGCTTGTTCGATGTCTCATTATTGTTTGGCTACTAATTAAGGAAAAAGAGACAATTAAGGGGCCTGAGTCAAGTTAATTAAAACTAAAGCAAAAGAAGTTAATTATCAGTAAAAACGGCTCACTAATGAAGAAGATGGTTAGAATGAAAACATGCAGCCACTGTGGCCCTCAAGGACCGGAGTTCGACACCTGTGCCCTAGAGCATAGAGAGCAGAGACAAATGTGGTGAACTGGACATTTTTTTAATCTGTTTCTGTGAAAGAAGTCCCTGATGGTCCTTTCTAGCAGCCTAAATAAGGGAGAAGGAAACGAGACTAGAGTTATGCAGTTTTTGTCCACTTTTATAACTCTTTATTTCATCATATTCACATTCATGAACATTTTTGATGAACTTAGTGTGTTTTTCACTCAATTTTAACTTTTGAGAAGAATTTATATTTTGATATCACCTTGTCTATACTAATAAAAGGCAAAGCCCTCACTGACTGACTCACTCACTCACTCATCACTAATTCTCCAACTTCCCGTGTAGGTAGAAGTCTGAAATTTGGCAGGCTCATTCCTTACAGCTTACTTACAAAAGTTAGGCAGGTTTCATTTCGAAATTCTACGCGTAATGGTCATAACTGGAACCTGTTTTTGTCAATATACTCTAATGGAGGAGGCGGAGTCACGTATCAAGGAAGAGATTTACAGCACGAGTCAAATGCGAGAACGAAGGTAAAGGACGTTAATTGTTGAGTGTCTTTTAATACTGTGTAAGCATACATATTAACACATGTGCTTAAATTAAACATGTCCATTTACGGGGTGATTTCTCAGGCTTAAAAGCTCGCCTTTTATCAAACGCGGGAACAAAGGTAAATGACGTTAATTGTTGAGTGTGTTTTAATACTGTGTAAGCATACATATTAACACATGTGCAATAAAACGTGTGCATTTACGGGGTGATTTCTCAGGCTTAAAAGCTCGCCTTTTATTAAAAAGGTAAATGCAAACTGTTTTCATTCTGAAGGGCACAAACCACATCAGATTTCAGCCGTTAAACGCGCAAAAATGTCGGTACACCAGATAAATAAGCGCAACATATTATCAGTTGTATTGTATGCTTACAATACATATAGAAATGTGTTAATCGTTAACTAATATTATGGGATGGTGTTTTTTCGACTCACGCCTTGATTTAAACGATTGCATGTCTTGGTGGGTTTGGTAGCTTATTATCAATATCTTTACACCTCTTCTTAAGACTTAATTTAAAAAGGTTTTCTTTTCTTCTTAATTAAAATTTAAAAGCAATACTTCACCGCTGCGAAGCCCCTCTAGCGCTGACATCCGAGGTTCGATTACCGTAAGCGAGTGCAGTGAGTGTGTACGCCAGATTAGCCAAGAATAAGGGGGAAACACGTGTCGCGTACTCTTTGCATTACTTGACAGTAAACTATTTTCAACCATTCTATGATCTGCTTCTCACAACTGAAGGCACCGTGCCTGATGTTACCTGACTTGCTGGCCAACCATAAGCGTTACCTGGTAGGTAACCACCCACTCATTTCACTCCCTTACAGGAATCGAACCTCGGACATCAGCGCTAGAGGCGAAGCCCCTAAAATTGCGCCACGGCGTGTGGTTCGTTTATTTGACAGCATGTAGATCGGGGTAATTACATTCACGGCATTCGTAGTCTAATTCACAATCTGATTGTATGGGTGGTTACCTACCAGGTAACGCTTATGGTTGGCCAGCAAGTCAGCTCGAAGTGGTCACTCGAATGAAGGCAGCTTCACAAAAAAACAGATCCTTAACAAACTGTTATTGGTATATTTTCCCTCAATTTAAAAAGGTTTTATTTTCTTCTTAATAAAAATTTAAAAGTAGTACTTCGCCGGTGCGAAGCACGTGGATTTGAGCGACTGACGCATACAGACATATTCATGAGTGCAGGTACTTCGGAAAGAAAGCACCGTGTAAACCTAAACTTTAAATTAAGTTCATAGACCTACAAAAGGTTGCCATTGATTTGAGGCAACATTGCTTTTCTCCTGTACAACTATACGTTGCATTCTCAAGAGTGTGCTTGCACAGCTTGGTCATATTACAACCGGAGTGCTGAACTGACAACGTGGTATACAAACAGAATTATAACAATCGTAATAAACGAACAAAAAAAAAAAAAGAGAAGAACCCTTGGATTTAATAAAAAGGCTCCTTCCTTGGCTAAGCAAGGAAAAAGGAAGACCTTATATGGCATTCGTTTATAAAACAGCGGAAAACCTGTGTTAAGGCTGCTTCATAAAAAAACAGATCCTTAACAAATTGTTATTGGGATATTTTCCCTCAATTTAAAAAGCTTTTCTTCTGAATAAAACTTTAAAAGCAGTACTTTGCGGGGATTTAGATATAGTATATATAGTATATATAGTATATATATATATATATATATAGTATATATATATATATATATATAGTATATATATATATATATATATAGTATATATATATATATATATATATAGTATATATATATAGTATATATATAGTATATATATATATATATATATATATATATATATATATATACACACACACACACAAACACACATACATACACACTGTATACAGATTATATCTATATCTATCTATATATCTATCTATATATCTATATATATATCTATATATATATATCTATATATATATATACATATATATATATATGGAAGAGAAGGTCTGTGATACAGTTTGCATATTTGCAGTTGGAGATCCACGAAGGGAGAAAAAACGAATCACGTATCATAAAATGGTTTTATTCCTGAGCTTTCCCACTGAATGTGTTGCTATATATTGCCTTTGATTCTTGTAAGTAAATGTATACATTTTTTGGTGTACCTACCCGAGAACACGCGACATATAACCGACCGTGGGAGAAGCATGGATTTTAAACACGCGTTGAGTTCATCTGCTGGTCTCCCTCGTGGAATAACTGGTAATGTTTGACTAAAATGTACAGCGAGTAAAACGACATTACCTCCTTTTTTTTTTTACGATCTCTGAGATCTTGCTTTTTTCGGATCAAGGCTTCATAAGCTCTTTTATGTTCCATGGTGTACTTAATAAGTACTAATTATCCCAAACCATCATCTTTGAATGTTGCAAGACTTTCGCCTTGTATGTAGATCGGGGTAATTACATTCATTGCATTCCTAGTGTGAATCACAATCTGATTGTATGGGTGGTTACCTGGCACTGTAGGGTTGCCACCCGTCCTTGAAAATACGGAATCGTGCCGCGTTTGAGAATGAAATTGCGCGTCCCGTTTTGAATCAATACTGGACGGGATTTATCCCGTATTTTTTTTATCTTTTTTTTTTTTAAAGCAGCGTCTCATGCAAATCATCCCACACACATTTTATGAAGATGCCTCCTTTCCTACTTTTGATTGGGTAATACTTGATGTCATCGTTAGTTTGATTGGTGTTTTTAACTGTCCAGTGAGGAGGGCGTGTCTTTTAAGTACAGTCTGCAAAGTGTTGGCACTGAGACGTGGCGTCAGCACCATAGTTGAAGCCCCTAACGTTGCGGTGAGCAAGTCGGCTAACATCCGCCATGTGCCGTCTTTCAGTTGCGAGAAGCAGATCATAGAATGGTTGAAACTGTTGCCCCTAATGTTGCGCCACGGCGTGTGGTTTGTTTATACCTCGTGTGTTCTCATTAAACTTTTATCTTGCGAATATGTTATTGCAATCCGCAGCGGGAGCGTTTCTATAAGCTTAATTTAAAGTTACGTTTTACACCGTGCTTTCTTTCCCTTATGAATATGCTTGTATGCTTAACTCGCTCCGTTCTCAATTGTTTAATTAATTTTTTGCTCTTAGCTGTTCGCGGCTCTTCCTCCATTTCCCCCTACTTCGTTCTTTTATCTCGCGAATATGTTATTGCAATCCTTAACGGGAGCGTTTCAATAAACTGATTGAAAATAGTTTTGCATTTACCTTTTTAGTAAAAGGCGAGCTTTTAAGCCTGAGAAATCACCCCGTAAATGCACACGTTTAATTGCACATGTGTTAATATGTATGCTTACACAGTATTAAAAGACAGTCAAAAATTAACGTCATTTACCTTCGTTCCCGCGTGTGACTCGTGCTGTAAATCTCTTCCTTGTTTTTAGTTTACGTGATTACGTAGGAGGCGTGATGACGCGATACGTGACTCCGCCTCCTCCATTAGAGTATATGGACAAAAAACATGTTCCAGTTATGACCATTACGCTTTGAATTTCGAAATGAAACCTGCCTAACTTTTGTAAGTAAGCTGTAAGGAATAAGCCTGCCAAATTTCAGCCTTCTACCTACACGGGAAGTTGGAGAGTTAGTGATGAGTGAGTCAGTGAGGGTTTTGCCTTTTATTAGTATAGACTAGCAAAATACCCGCGCTTCGCAGCGGAGAAGTAGTATGTTAAAGAGGTTATGTAAACATATATATACATATACATATATATACATATCTACATATACACATATCTTTGGTTTCCTCCCACAGTCCAAACACATGCAGGTTAGGTGCATTGGCGATTCTAAATTGTCTGTGGTGTGTGGGTGTGTGCGCCCAGCGGTGGGCTGGCACCTTGCCCGGGGTTTGTTTCCTGCCTTTTACCCTGTGTTGGCAGAGATTGGCTCATGTATTTAGGATATAGCGGGTTGGATAATGGATGGATGGACATTTGTATGCATAGCCCCATTTGCCCGTTTTCGTTTTTTTTTCATTCTTCAGTAAATATTTCAGCAAACCCGGAGCTTGTCAGTTCAAATCCTGGTACTGACACCACTGTGTGACCCTGAGGAAGTCACTTCACCTGCCTGTGCTATGGAGGGTGTATCTTGTAGCAAAGCCCTAAGTTTTTTCATGAAAGCCCGTTTCAGTCAATAAGTCTTAAAAAGAGGTGTAAAGATATTGACAATAAGCTATGCAAACCCACCAAAGACATGCAATCGTTTAAATCAAGGCGTGAGTCGAAAAACACCATCCGATACTATTAGTTAACGATTAACACATTTCTATGATAATATGTTGCACTTATTTATCTGATGTACCGACATTTTTGCGCGTTTAACGGCTGAAATCTAACGTGGTTTGTGCCCTTCAGAATGAAAACAGTTAGCATTTACCTTTTTAATAAAAAACGAGCTTTTAAGCCTGAGAAATCACTCTGTAAATGCACACGTTTAATTTTTGATCACTTCAAACAACTGAACTATCCAGAACATTTCAGGCATACATCCAGCATTCAAACTATGTATAAAAAGCACAACTGTTAAAGGAATTCAGCCATTTCTTAATTGAAAATGTTCCTTTAATCCTCAACATGTCTCAATGAGTCGTTCTGGTGGTTTTACTTGACATTTTGATATTCTGGTTAATTGTGTTTGCAGTTGAGATGTTCTTTCCTGATTTATACTTGTTTTCTCGTTAATATTTGTTTCGCTGGTGTTAGTGTTCTGATTAAAGGTTATTGGTTCTTTGATGTCTTGACGGTTTCTTCTTAGAACAGCTCCTATTACGCAATTCCGTCACATACTGGTCTATTGTTTCTCCGCTTTTCTGGAAACACGTAAAAAAACTTGTGCCGCTCAAACGCCACATTGCGCTTTGGGTTGCAATACGTTTCAAATTTTTCAACTATTTTGTTCAATTTCATATTGTCTCCATCTTCTTCAAACTGAAAATTGTTATACACCTCTAGCGCCTCTTAACCAATTACATGTAGAAGCATAGACGCTTTCATTTTTTCACTTTTCCTATCTGCTTCAATCGCAGCAAGATACAACTCGAATCTCTGTTTAAATCTTTTCCAATTTTCAGCTACATTTCCCTTTAACTGGAGATTTGTTGGGGGCTGTAATCCTAACATATTTTTTTTTCTCTTTTGCTAGAACGTCTTAGCGCTTTCTCATCACCTTTTCGGGTAACTCACAGACACGCGACTCGTTCAAAAGCTGAACCTCTTCTTCACATTCCTCTTCCAATCCGCCACTTCTGACACCATGTAGTGATCTTGTTAGGTTCGTAGTTTAATCAATACACAGGATTGAAAGATATAATAACTTTTTAATAGACAGACTTTAGAGACATTTACTGTACAAGTTACTAATCGTTCTTTAGTTCACGCCCATTCTCCTACTTGCATCGGCATTCATAGGCATTACTAATCATTCTGTAAGTATCCCTTAATAGACCTTACTAATCAACTATCATTACAAAATCCAACGTGGTTTGTGCCCTTCAGAATGAAAACAGTTAGCATTTACCTTTTTAATGAAAGGCGAGCTTTTAAGCCTGAGAAATCACCCCGTAAATGCACACGTTTAATTGCACGTTTTAATATGTATGCTTACACAGTATTAAAAGACACTCAAAAATTAACTTCATTTACCTTCGTTCCCGCATTTGACTCATGATGTAAATCTCTTCCTTGTTTTCAGTTCACGTGATAACGTAGGAGGCGTGATGACGCGATACGTGACTCCGCCTCCTCCATTAGAGTATATGGACAAAAAACAGGTTCCAGTTATGACCATTACACGTAGAATTTCGAAATGAAACCTGCCTAACTTTTGTAAGTAAGCTGTAAGTAATGAGCCTGCCAAATTTCAGCCTTCCACCTACATGGGAAGTTGGAGAATTAGTGATGAGTGAGTCAGTCAGTCAGTCAGTCAGTGAGGGCTTTGCCTTTTATTAATTAGTATAGAATAGATATATATATATATATATAGATATATAGATATATAGATATATATAGATATATAGATATAGACATACATACATGTAAGCTTATAAGCACTGCCTTACTTCTCTTTAAGAAAGGAAGATGTAATGATACTTGATTTAAACGATTCCATGTCTTGGTGGGTTTGCGTAGCTTATTGTCAATATCTTTACACCTGTTTTTAAGACTTATTGACTGAAACGGGCTTTCACGAAAAAAAAGTTAAGGCTTTGCTACAGGATACACCCTCCACAAGTTAAGGAAATAAAAATAAAAGTATATATTTCTGTTTTATTTAAACCTTTTAAGTTCGTATGCATAGCCCCATTTGGCTGTTTTAGTTTTTTTTTTTTCTTTCTTCAGTAATATTTAATCTCCTTAAAGAAAAAGAACATATGCATTTTACTTTTTTTGTATCTCTTTAGTAATATTTTAGTGTAAAAGGATAACCAGTATTTATACCTTTTATGTTACTTTATAAAGTTATTTTACACAATGTTGAAAAATTAATAAGAAAGCTACATATTTTGGCAGCTGCTGCTTTAATTTTCAATGAAATGAAAAAAGCTCTCCAAGAGAAAACCTCAATGAAGAAGAAACAGTTTGCACTATCTAAAAAAGAGAAACCCTACATTTATAAAGGTTTGCTGCAGATGACTTAACTGAAAATAAATGAATAGTTCCTATGTGTATAATAAATATTTATCTATTTGACTTATGCCTTTATTCCAGCAACTTGCAACATCTGAGGTACAAATTGTTACATTACTTTTGTTTTTTGCAGGACAGGCAGGTGAAGAGACTTCCTCAGGGTCACACAGTGGTGTCAGTACCAGGATTTGAACTGACAAGCTCTGGGTTTGCTGAAATATTACTGAAGAAAGAAAAAAAACGAAAACGGGCAAATAGGGCTATGCATACAGATGTCCATCCATCCATTATCCAACCCGCTATATCCTAAATACAGGAGCCAATCCCTGCCAACACAGGGCACAAGGCAGAAAACAAACCCCGGGCAAGGTGCCAGCCCACCGCAGGGCGCACACACCCACACACACCCACACACCAGGGACAATTTAGAATCGCCAATGCACCTAACCTGCATGTCTTTGGACTGTGGGAGGAAACCGGAGTACCCGGAGGAAACCCAGACAGACACAGGGACAACATTCAAACTCCATGCAAGGAAGCGAACCCGGGTCTCCTAACTGGCACCATTCACTGCGCCACCATGACGCCCGCATACAAACTTAAAACGTTTAAATAAAAAAGAAATATATACCTTTATTTTTACTTCCTTAACTTGTGGAGGGTGTATCCTGTAGCAAAGCCCTACGTTTTTTAATGAAAGCCCCTTTCAGTCAATAAGCCTTAAAAACAGGTGTAAAGCTAAACATGCAGCACCACTATTCAATTACACTTGCCTAATGGGACATACTGTGGCATCTGGGCATCAGTCAAAGCACCAATCACAGGCCCGATTAGAAAGCAGGAAGCTGTGATTTGTCGTCTCCCTCCCATGTAACACTCACAGCCCGTGTTACAACGCACTATGTATGTATGTATATATGAAGAGGACGGATGGATGTGTATATATATATATATATATATATATATATATATATATATATATATATATATATATTATATATTATATACATACATACATACATATACAGTAATCCCTCCTCCATCGCGGGGGTTGCGTTGCAGACCCCCCCGCGAAAGGTGAAAATCCGCGAAGTAGAAACCATATGTTTATATGGTTATTTTTATATTGTCATGCTTGGGTCACAGATTTGCACAGAAACACAGGAAGTTGTACAGAGACAGGAACTTTATTCAAACACTGCAAACAAACATTTGTCACTTTTTCAAAAGTTTAAACTGTGCTCCATGACAAGACAGAGATGACAGTTCCGTCTCACAATTAAAAGAATGCAAACATATCTTCTTCTTCAAAGGAGTGCGCGTCAGGAGCAGATAATGTCAGAGAGATAGAAAAAAGCAAACAAATCAATAGGGCTGTTTGACTTTTAAGTATGCGAAGCACTGCGGCACAAAGCAGTTGAAGGCGGAAGCTCACACCTCCTCCGTCAGGGGCAGAGAAAGAGAGAGAGAGACAGATAAAAACAAACAACCAAAAATCAATACGTGCCCTTCGTTCTTTTAAGTATGCGAAGCACCATGCAGCATGTCGCTTCACGAAGCAGCTGCACAGAAGGTAGCAACGTGAAGATAATCTTTCAGCATTTCTAGACGAGCGTCCGTATCGTCTAGGTGTGCGAACAGCCCCCCTGCTCAATCCCCCTACGTCAGGATCAGAGAAAGTCAGCGCAAGAGAGAGAGAGAGAGAGAGAAAAGTAAGTTGGGTAGCTTCTCAGCCATCTGCCAATAGCGTCCCTTGTATGAAATCAACTGGGCAAACCAACTGAGGAAGCATGTACCAGAAATTAAAAGACCCATTGTCCGCAGAAATCCGTGAACCAGCAAAAAATCCGTGATATATATTTAAATATGCTTACATATAAAATCCGCGATAGAGTGAAGCCGCGAAAGGCGAAGCGCGATATAGCGAGGGATTACTGTATGTGTATGTATATATATATATATATATATATATATATAATGTATATGTAGATATGTGTATATATGTTTACATAACCTCTTTAAGACACTACGTCTCCGCTGCGAAGCGCGGGTATTTTGCCATATTATATATATGTATATATATATATATACACACACATATGCACATATATGTGTATATATATGTAGATATGTACATATGTGTGTATATATATATATATATATATATATATATATATATATATATATATATATATATTATATTATATTATATTATATTATATATATATATATATATATATATATATGTAGATGTGTAAATTTGTATACGTATATATATGTATATGTGGATGTGTATATGTATGTAGATATGTGTATATGTATATATATGTTTACGTAACCTCTAACTCATTTAGGGCGGACATTCACCTTCAACCCCTCCTGTCGACAAAAGTCGACATCCAGGGATAGGGGGCGACAATCAGCTGTTAATGGCGACAAATCTCACTGTCACATCACAGGCATTCCCTCTGTGCTTGGAGGAATGCTAGACTCGTTGACTCGGCAACTAAACCTTGCGTGTGCGTGAGTTGCGAAATGTAAGCAATGGCAAGATGGCATCGACATGTGAAAAGGGAGCGAACCAAGTGCAGAAAATGAAACACTCGGCAGACGATGTTTTGCGCATTATCGCGGAGTCAGACTCTTGATTTTTCAGAATCGGATTTTATTGGCAGTGATCAGGAGATCGAGCAAGACAGTGAGAAGCAGGCATCAGCTGATCAGACACCAGCCGATGCCGTGCCAGCGGATCTGCTGCCAGTTGAGTGCCTTCGCGCAGCCGATGCATCTACGGCAAGGTTCGCATGGGATAAATGCACAGACATTGATCCGTTGAGAGCCGATCTGGCTACCAGAGTTTACAAGACGGCATGGCTTGCTGTTGGACACGACAGATCACCAGCTGCTCTACTTCAGGCTGCTCTCTCCTGATGCTGCTTTTCAGCTACTGTCAGACGAGACAAACAGGTAGGCAGAGATTTTTTTTGAATCGCGGGCTGCGTTTGCATCGCATTCTCGTTTTTCAAAGTGGAAACCCACAACGAAAGACGAGATGAAGTGCGCTGTGGCATTACAAATAGAGATGGGACAGAACTGGTGATATAACTTCAGGGAGCATTGGTCCAAACATGTTTTGTCCCCTGGTGGCTTAGGTACGTGCTGCTGCAAAGTTTTATTCACTTCTGTAATAAACAGAAGCAAATCCCATGGGGTGAGCCAGGCTATAATGCCATACATAAAGTTCATACAGTTTCAGAAGATGAAAAGAGGTGACAATACGGTTTTCATGCAGGCAGAAAACTTGGTGGCACTGGCATGGCACGATGGCAAATGGGTGACTTGTCTCTCTACAGTACACACTAACAATATATGTGAGAAAGTGCTGCAACAGACAATTGAAAAATAGGCACCAAAGCAACACATATTGTAAGGAGTGCAATGTGGCACTGACTGAAATTGGCTGCTTTGAGCGAGATCAGATTTGCTGTGTAAAATGTATGTGATATGTATGTGAAATCATAGAGTATGCAGGCTCATACAACATGCAAGACAGTAACATTTGTCAAAAGTAAATTTTTTTGTTGATTTGATATGTTAAACAATTGCTTTGTGTTCTTTTTTAAAAAATGTTAGTTTTTGGAAAAATATTCAGCCCTGGGAGAAAAGAAACAAAAAAAAAATTAGCCCTAAAAGTGTTAACACACTACTTCTCTGCTGCGAAGCGCGGGTATTTTGCTAGTCTATACTAATAAAGGGCAAAGCCCTCACTGACTCACTCTCTCATCACTAATTCTCCAACTTCCCGTTTAGGTGGAAGGCTGAAATTTGGCAGGCTCATTCCTTACAGCTTACTTACAAAAGTTAGGCAGGTTTCATTTCGAAATTCAAAGCGTAACGGTCATAACTGGAACCTCTTTTTTGTCCATATACTGTAATGGACTGCAGCTCGCTGGCCGTGGGAGGCGGAGTTGCATATTGCGTCATCACGCCTCCCACGTAATCACGTGAACGGACTGTGAACGCAGTACGTAGAAAACAAGGAAGAGCCCCAAAGAGCGCTGAAGAAAACATTCATTACACAATTGAGAAGGCAGCGAAACAATAAGAAGCGAGCGAGTGACACATACAAGCATATTCATAAGTGCAGCTAAGGCGGAAACAAAGCACGGTGTAAACCGTAAGTTTAAATTAAGTTTGGCAAGATTGCTTTTCTCCTGTACAACTATACGTTGCATTCTCAACAGTAAGCTTGCACAACTTGGTTATATTACAACCGAAGTGCTGAACTGACAACGTGGTATACAAAGAGAACTATAACAATCGTAATAAACGAACAATAAAACAGCGGAGAACCCGTGGATTAAATAAAAAGGCTGCTTCCTTGGCAAAGCAAGGAAAAAGGATGGCCTTATATGGCGTTCGTTTATAAAACAGCGGAGAAGCTGTGTAAAGACTGCTTCACAAAAAAACAGCAGAGCGCCTTATATGAGCAGGCAGTCAGCTAAAGAAGGGAATCAATAAATAACTATAATCGTAATAAACGAACAAAAAATTGCGGAGAATCCGCGGATTACATAAAGGAAATGGGTACCTGAACAGAAAAGTGAGTCTCAAATACCTACACAATAACTATAACAATCGTAATAAACGAGCAATAAAAAAAATACAGACCCGCTAATCAAGGAAAAAGGACGGCCTTATATGGCGTTCGTTTATAAAACAGCGGACAAGCTGTGTAAAGGCAGCTTCACAAAAAAACAGATCCTTAATAAAAATTTAAAAGCAATACTCAGGAATTTGGCTATATGCAGTGAGTGTGCACGCCCGATGAGCCCAGAATTAGGGCGAAACACGTGTCGCATACTCTTTGCATTATTTGACAGTAAACTATTTTCAACCATTCTATGATCTGCTTCTCACAACTGAAGGCACCGTGGCTGATGTTAGCTGACTTGCTGGCCAACCATAAGCGTTACCTGGTAGGTAACCACCCATACAATCAGATTGTGATTCAGACTACGAATGCCGTGAATGTAATTACCCCGATCTACATACTAGAGAAAACCTCAATGAAGAACAAACAGTGTGTAAGCATACATATTAACACGTGCAATTAAACGTGTGCATTTACGGGGTGATTTCTCAGGCTTAAAAGCTCGCCTTTTATTAAAAGGGTAAATGCAAACTGTTTTCATTCTGAAGGGCACAAACTACGTTGGATTTCAGCCGTTAAACGTGCAAAAATGTCGGTACACCAGATAAATAAGCGCAACAGATTATCAGTTGTATTGTATGCTTACAATACACATAGAAATGTGTTAATCGTTAACTAATAATATTGGATGGTGTTTTTCGACTCGTGCCTTGATTTAAACGATTCCATGTCTTGGTGGGTTTGCGTAGCTTATTGTCAATATCTTTACACCTGTTTTTAAGACTTATTGACTGAAACGGGCTTTCACGAAAAAAGTTAGGGCTTTGCTACAGGATAAGGAAGTAAAAATAAAGGTATATATTTCTGTTTTATTTAAACCTTTTAAGTTCGTATGCATAGCCCCATTTGGCTGTTTTAGTTTTTTTTTTTCTTTCTTCAGTAATATTTAATCTCCTTAAAGAAAAACAACATATGCATTTTACTTTTTTTGTATCTCTTTAGTAATATTTTAGTGTAAAAGGCTAACCAGTATTTAAACCTTTTATGTTACTTTATAAAGTTATTTTACACAATGTTGAAAAATTAATAAGAAAGCTACATATTTTGGCAGCTGCTGCTTTAATTTTCAATGAAATGAAAAAACCTCTCCAAGAGAAAACCTCAATGAAAAAGAAAATCTAAAAAGGAGAAACCCTCATTTATAAAGGTTGGCTGCAGATGACTTAACTGAAAATAAATGAATAGTTCCTATGTGTATAATACATATTTATCTATTTGACTTATGCCTTTATTCCAGCAACTTGCAACATCTGAGGTTCAATTTGTTACATTACTTTTGTTTTTTGCAGCAAAGGCAGGTGAAGTGACTTCCTCAGGGTCACACAGTGGTGTCAGCACCAGGATTTGAACTGACAAGTTCCGGGTTTGCTGAAATATTACTGAAGAAAGAAAAAAAACGAAAACGGGCAAATGGGGCTATGCATACAAATGTCCGTCCATCCATCCATTATCCAACCCGCTATATCCTAAATACAGGAGCCAATCCCTGCCAACACAGGGCACAAGGCAGGAAACAAACCCTAACCTAACCTGCATATCTTTGGACTGTGGGAGGAAACCGGAGTACCCGGAGGAAACCCAGACAGACATGGGGAGAACATTCAAACTCCACGCAGGGAAGCGAACCCGGGTCTCCTAACTGGCACCATTCACTGCGCCACCATACCGCCCGCATACAAACTTAAAAGGTTTAAATAAAACAGAAATATATACCTTTATTTTTACTTCCTTAACTTGTGGAGGGTGTATTCTGTAGCAAAGCCCTAACTTTTTTCATGAAAGCCCCTTTCAGTCAATAAGCCTTAAAAACAGGTGTAAAGCTAAACTTGCAGCACCGCTATTCAATTACACTTGCCTAACGCCTCTCCTAAGGCGAGATACTGTGGGATCTGGGCATCAGTCAAAGCACCAATCACAGGCCCGATTAGAAAGCGGGAAGCTGTGATTTGTCGTCTCCCTCCCATGTAACAATCACAGCTATGTATGAATGTATATATGTATATATATGTATATGTAGATATGTGTATATGTAGATATGTATATATATGTACAGTGGAACCTCTAGATACGAGTTTAATTCGTTCCAGCACTGAGCTTGTATAGCGAATTTCTCGTATCTAGAACAAACTTCCCCATTAAAAATAATTGAAATCCAGTTAATCCGTTCCGCACCCCAAATATATTAACATAAAAATCAATTTTCCTAACAAATAACACTGATAAATTATATATACTGTAGTCTACCTTTAATAAATAACACTGGTAAATAATATAACTGATTATTAAAAGAATCAAAACAGGTGTCCAAAGTGCAGTAGAGCATTCAATAAATCTTTAAATAAATAATCCTTAAAACAGTTGTGAGTGAAGGTTTAAAATACACAAGAATAACAATCCTTTAACACGAGGTTAAAACGTCAAAAGGATGCAGTCTTTATAAAACAGATGACAATCCCCGGTGCTTCTTCTCTGTTAGCGTCTCACCTGCGGGCTCTGCAGCAGGCGAGACACTCTTAATGCAGAGCTGACCTTCTCTACACCGTCCTGCTTCAGCTGTTTGGCTCGCCTGTTCAGCTACACGCGAGCCTGCACACACACACTCTCTCTCTCTCTCTCTCTCTCTCTCTCCCTCTCCCTCCCTCCCTTAACAGGCTCGCGCTTCTCTATATATGCGGGGAGGACATGGCAGCTGCAGCCCATCATCCACAGGAACAATCATGGATGTGGGCAGTTTCCCACCTGTGCACTTAAGTGAGAAACGCAGACACCGCAGATCGCGGCTCGCAACTGCTACCACGCCCCCTCGCTAAGCCGCGAGCTATACCCACAGCCTGGCTCGTGGCTCGTTACGCAAGCCAATGCTCGCATTTAGATCTGAATTTTTCGCTCATACTTTCCTCGTATTTTGAATTTCTCGTATACAGAGGTGATCGTATCTCGAGGTTCCACTGTACAGTAATCCCTCACCTATCGCGGGGGTTACGTTCCAGAGCCCCCCCGCGATAGGTGAAATCCGCGAAGTAGCGACCTATATTTATTTTATTATTTATACATATTTTAAGGCTTTATAAACCCTTCCCACACTCTTATAAACCTTTCTCACTCTCTTGTTAACATTTCCCACACTCTTATAAACACTTCCTATGCTCTTAAACACTTTCTACATTCTTAAACACCTCAGACCAACACTGCACACTGCCTGCACGCAGCGATCAGACGTCAATGTGTCTGCACTCGCTTTGTGAAGGGGGGCAGCTGAACTGACGCTGAGCAGAAATGGACTTTGTGCTGCTTCTGCCAAAATGCCTGCTTGTCGCTCTGCTTGAGGAGTGTGTGTGTGTGGGTGTGTGAGAGCTGAACGCACCTTCGCTCAAACCACCCCCCCCCCCCCTCCCCGGAAGCGCAATAGGCTCCTGCCACTTCGCATTGTCAAGGGGGTGGGGAGCTGAATGAACGCTAAGGAGAAGTGGACTTTGTGCTGGCTTTGTGCTGCTTGTCGCTCTGCGTGTCAATAATTTAAAAGCCTGTACAATCAGGCTTTTAGGTGTACATCACCAATTTTCCTGTCTCACTGTCTTGTCTTGCGTGAAGTTAAAATGTTTTATAATAGTGAGATGTTACTCATATCCTTAGCCCGACATCCACATATCATATGTGTTAACAAAGTGTGTTTTATAAGTTTACATGTGTTTAAAGCATGTGGGATGGGTATTTTAAGGCTTAAACTAAAAAAATGTTTATTTATATGGTCTTTCTATATCACGGATTTTCTCCTGTTGCTGATGGGTCTGGAACATAACTTCCGCGATAGGCGGGCAATCACTTGTATTTAAAAATCCGCGAAGTCGTGAATCCGCGAAAAGTGAACCGCGAAGTAGCGAGGGATTACTGTATATGTATATATATGTTTACATAACCTCTAACACACTACTTCTCCGCTGCGAAGCACGGGTATTTTGCTAGTGTAAAATAAATATAATTATTCTGGAGTGGGAATAGGGTCTGCCAGACTAAAAAACAAACTCCTTTGCAGAGTGGTTCAGCAATCAAAAAGAGTCAATTAAATTTAAGTCAGACACACATTTGCAGAGGGATCCAGTGGAGAGGCGATTTGTCTAATAAAGGGTTCTAGAAGCATTTGAGCCAATACCCAAAATTAATTCATAGCCATCAACATTTAAGAACTGATTAGATAGTGAAGAAAAGAAGGAGGATTGATATAGCGTGGGAGCATAAGTTGAGCATAAAGTGAGCTTCCAGCCACCAAATGCAGGTAACAAATATCAAAATCTGCCGAGCTCAAAGCCAGAAACCAAAATTTTGACTGGGGGGCTATGCTGCAGGAGTATGGCAACCCCACAATTCTTAAGACAGGGCAGAGGATGAGGCAGCCACAAAATATTGCTTACTGCCATAATGCGGCACATCCTTTAACCAGGAGCAGAGTTTCCCTGAAGGAAAGCAATATCAACAAGCCTGCACCACAAATATTCTAAAACAGTTGGTCTTTTAGTATTGGATGAGGTGGAGTGGTGACTCTGAGGCTAGGGATTTGCATGAAACCAATAAAATGCCAGAAGTGACTCTACTCCATTGGGCCCTTGAGCAAAGCCCTTAACCTGCAATTGCCTCGTCCTAGGTATGACGTTAATCTGCACCCAGCCCTGCAAGCAGGACCTCCAAGTTGCAGGGAAACCTGGGGGTTGGTGGCAGGATTGACACTCCAGCCACTGTAAAATACATCACACTCTTCAGTGTGGTGCTGAGGTGTCATCCACTGCATGCAGATCTCAATCCAGGTGGTTTGTCGAGTGGTGCAGCAATGAACTGTAATCAGTGCATGCTCCCAACCTCTCTTTCTCTCTCTCTCTTAGTACTGGACCACAGGCCATTCAAAGATGCAACAGTTACATTAGTCATGAAAGAGAAGCGAAGAGTAAATCAAAGAGAATACGTGAAAAGGTGAGAAAGAAAACAAAGTATATATGGGGAGGAAAAAAAGAAAAAAAGTACCCCACTTCTACTCCAGGCATCATCCATGTAGAGGAAAAAAAAAGCCATAATTCACCCCAGTGTGCCCTCATGAACAATATACCCCTACAAAAATCCAGTAACCCAAACATGCTCTAATTTGATCTTTGTGCCTGTTCAACATTCATGGCTGCAAGGTCCTGCTGAAGAACAAACATCAACTTCAAAACTTTGTTGACTCGGATCCCATGTTGGGGTGAGCTGCTCATATTCAAATGATTTAATGCTCTGTAAAAAAAAGTCAGCCATCATTGCTGTGCTGACTTCCATTAGTGCCTCCACACGAAGTACCTTCTTTGTTGGACAAGCAAGTTCACGCTGCAATTTGTGGGATCCAGTTGACATATTCAGAGTGTGGCGTGAGTATAATTCGCTATGTAATATCAATAACATAGTATGAGGCATTCTAGTAGCAAACAGAGGGGGGGAAAAAGCAGACAGACTGAGTTGGTGGCTCCTCAGCGCTTTCATCTGCAACTGAAAGTCATGTAGTCCCTGTCCACCCCACCCAACTGGTTTCTGAACATTGATGAATATCCAGGATCATTGCGTTTAAATACGCTACTGCTGTGTGGTAGATTGCCAATGCCAGTATCGGTTTCATATAAAGATAAGGATTTTTAGTTTTAATCATATTTAATGATAGTTTACAAAATTTATACTTCCATCATAATTACAGTATATTAATAAAATATTCATATTTCAGCTGCTCGACCTACAGAAATAACATTGCAGCATTAATAGGCTAGCTCTTTAAATAATAATAATAATAATCTGACTTTGCTGCCTATGTGTGTTGTAAACTCAACAGCCTACAACACACTCTTGCTGATGGGTATACATGTGCGCTTGAAAAAAATAACATTGCCTCTACTTAGATAGTAACAGAAGGAGGAGAAATACAACCTGAAATTTGTTCATGTCACTGAACAGGAAAGTAAATTGCATCATCCTGGCTGACTCAGGGACAGAAATTATTCATCCTGTACCAATATCCTAATGATTAATCATTCTGAATGCTGGTGTAGGAATACAGTATCTGTTATGCATCCTGCCAGAAGACAATTTGTAAATTATAGACACTGACCAAACAAATGTAAAATGTAACGTTTGTAAATGGCACATTGATGCAAAGGGAGGAAACAAGCAATATTTTTGCACAATTCAAGAGCAGCCACACTAAGATGAGCTGTAGCATGACTGAAAAGTAAAACAAATTATAAGTCAGTTTACAATAACTAAGTCATTTGCTAATAGATACCTGTAAATTAAATTATGAATGCTATAACATAGCACACTGCTAAGGAAATGGGTCCCATTTATTTGGTATAAGAAGAGAAATTTAAAAACTTACCCAAATCACCTTATACCCCCGGCAAATAATGCCAAGTCACATTTACTTCATGAAAGCTGCTCTCCAACAAAAGTATGAAGAATTCAAGCAAAAAGTCTACTCAGCTAATCAATTGGCTATTTTGCCTGCAGAATGAATTTCTGGTCTATCCATGCATCAGAACCATATACAGTACAGTGGAACCTCGGTTTGCGAGTAACTTGGTTTACGAGTGTTTTGCAAGACGAGCAAAAATTTTTAATTAATTTTGACTTGATAAACGAGCGAGGTCTTGCAGTACGAGTAGTATGTATACGCTTTGTCTGTTGAGCGTCATGTGATTACAACTGAGCTGATGGTTCTCTCTCTCTCTGCGGGATTGTGGGCAATCGTCTCCTATTCTCCGTCTGAGTCGGCGTGCCTCACTCATATAGTCAACATCCGTACGAGCGTATACCGTTTACTGCAGCATTAGCACTGTGACTGTGTGTGCGCACGCTCGTGTGTATGTGTGTGCATGCGTGTGTGTGCTGTGACGTGACGTGCGAGTCCCCGTCTTACACCCTAAAACACGAAGCTGAATCTCAGTACTTTAGCATCACCAGCTTTATTCAGCTTGAAACAGCAACAGCCCGGTTATTTATACACAGACACAGCAGTCAGGCAGGGCCCTGCACATTTATAATGTTCCTTGTATCACCCATCGACGGCAGGCGCTTATAGCATGTCCGCGATCTTTTCGGATTCACTTTTACGGCGAACTGCTACAGCGCTGAGAGACTGCGATTGCTTTGGGACGCTCTTCCACGTGTCGTCCCGTTGGGTGGAATCCCATAAAAGTTTAGAAACTCACTCACACCAGCCATGATTCTTTTCAAAGGGAAAGTGCAGGTTAATTTGTTTTATGTATTTTTACTTTATATTTTGTATTAATCATTTTTATAGGACTAGTTTTGGGTTTTGGAACAAATCATCTGAGTTTCCATTATTTCTTATGGGGAAATTCACTTTGATATACGAGTGCTTTGGACTACGAGCACGTTTCCAGAACGAATTATGCTCGCAAACCGAGGTTCCACTGTATAAGCAAGATATTAATAAGAACTGCTAACTAATAAACAAGTGTTGTGAGGGACAGCCAGAAACCTTGCTTGGCTGGGATGCCCTCAGCTTTGAAGGGCAGTGGGAGACAGCATGCATAAGGCATTGTCTCCCCCAGGCTGCTAGATGGCAATTCCCCTGGGTTGTAGCAGTACCACTGTTTCCTACAGGGCATCATGGGAACTAGAGCTCTTTGACTCAGTCCTGTTGGGTGCCGCGGGGACTGAGGAGCGCTAATTTGTGGGGCTCCAGCCTTACCCAGAAGTGCTGCCAAGCCTTTCAAACACGAAGTACTTCTGGGGATGATATAAAAGGAGTTGCCTGCCACAACTCCAACAGCCAGAGTCGGGAGGAAAATAGATGAAACTTGCTGGGAGGAGCGGAGGAGGCAGTGAAAGAAAGAAACAGAGAGAAAATTGGGGAGAAGGCAGAGAGTAGCAGAGTGCTTTATTGAACTACTGTGCTTTTGTACTTGTGGCGCGGGAAACACTTGCCAGGGAAGAGTCTCCCACAAAAAAAAATAAATCCTATTGTCTGCTCTGACTTGTGTCTGAACCAGTCTGTGGCTGGTGTTTGAGGACCTGGAGCATCCCCCTGGTGGTCACAACATTTACAAACCATATATCTAAGGCATAGTACAGTAAATACCTAATTGCTTTCTCTTTACAAGGCATTACTTTCCAAAAAACACATGGCTTCAGTGTAAAATTTTAAATTTCTACTTGGTGAAATGTCTGTAGTCTTACATGTGCAATTTCAAGTGCTGTGCTTGAAAACAGCGCTCGAATAAATCATGCTTTTTCATGATTTGTTTGCATCTATATATATTTATTACATTTGTGTTTCTCTACTGTTGCTTTTTATGTAGGTATTTACAAGTTTAGGTAAGAGATAAGAAAAACAAATGCCAATATGCTTATCAGAAAATAATTGGCTGTGTACACCTCCATCTGTTGCAGACCTGTATACATCTTGTGTCACTAACCATGTCAAAAGGATCACTATGGACTCATCTCACCCAGCTCTTCACTTATTCCATAAACTCCCCTCCAGTAAACACGTCAGGTCAATTAAAACTAAAATTAACAGACACCTCAATATTTTCTTTCCCAGAGCCATAGCCCTCTCAAACCAGTAATTTAGCCCGTCTTCTTTGTATATTCAAGCCTTTGGTCGCAAACTGTATGAAGGTGTGTGTGTTTACTGGGTATGTTCATGTATGTATGTGTGCATGTGCATACACACTCCACACTTTCACATCATCATTTGCAAATCTCCTTTATCCATATTACTAACCGAGAATGGTAAACCGGATGGCATGGACGCAGATACACAGCGATGGGACCATGAGACGTACTGCACAGGCGCGTACAGCGCACGTCTCATAAACCGCAAGCGAAGTCGTATCCACCGCCCATGAAGGAGTCACGGCCCAAAAACGAAAGAGCTCAACTGACGTGAATGAGAAATGAAGCAACAGCGCGCCCATAGCTAACGACTAACAGCACCGCCACACAAAAAAGAGAATTCTGCGCTGCAGCCCAGATTCAAACGGAAGAGGCTACGGAGGCCCCACAGGTCCACACACCGCCATATTGTGAGTGGCACTACTGCGGAGTGAAGTTAGGAATAATGTGCTGCTTGGGATTGTACAAACCGCTGAACGCGTTGCACCAAATTCAAACACAATACAGCTCAACGATACAAACACGAGCCCACCTGGATAAGATCAATGAACGCAAGCGCCTACAACGCGCGTCTAAAACTGCGGAAGCAAAGCAGGCACGGGTTCAAAACGAACGAGCTCGACTGACGGATATACAAACACACGCCCGCATGGATACAATCAATGAACGCAGGCACCTCCAACGCGCGTCTGAAATGCCGCGGGCAAAGCGGGTACGGCTCCAAAACGAACGAGCTCGACTAATGTATTTCAGGATACCCAACGCCGGGGGTAGGCGAGCGAAGCGAGCAGGGGGCAGAGCCCCCTTGTAACTGTACTATTCTGCAAACTTGCATGAAATTTTTCTTTTTAACTTGTACTGTGTATGTTATTTGTATGTGATGTTGTGTTGTTATAAGCTGCTCTAAATCTACCAAGTCAAATTCTAGTACATTAAGTACTGGTGAATAAAAGTGATTCTGAGGACTGCAAGCCCTTCAATAAGCCCATGTTCTCAACTGCAGATGACAAAGATAGACTCAGGCAGGCAGTGAGGAGACAAGCGAAAAAACACAGAGTGAGGCAGTGCAGAGGGATACTTCACAATAGGGGTGGGCGGTATGACCAAAATTCTATATCACAGTATTTTTCAAAATTATCCCGGTTTCACAGTATTCGACGGTATTTTTTTCCCCCATGTATGAGTGGATGTTAACCACATTTTCCACTGCAATTACTGGCTAAGAATAACCTATTCCATTGTCAAGAGTATTGTACATTGTACAAAAAAAAAAAACATTTTAATGTGCACACAAGTATTAATACAGTTTTGCATTGCCCCATAAAGTGATAGTTTTCAAGGGGGTGGCACTAATGGAGAAGGTATCACATTGCATGACAGATGCACTCAAAATATAGAACCTTTTTATTGAACAAATTTTGCAAAAACAAACTATAATTTTGACAACATATTTTCAACCATACAAAGAGGCATTTAGACTTAGTAAAATATCCAGAAGTGCTTGTCAAAAATTGTATTGCACCGAATGTGTCTTAGAAAAGGAATAAATAGTAAATATTTTTTGTAAACCAACTACACTTTCTGTTAATGTTAACACTCTCTGTCCACTGACATGTTAAAGTGACTTTTTAAACAACTTTATCATCATTAAACTGCATAATATTTAAACTAATAAATAACAACAATAAAATAAATAATAATATTATTACTGATAGTTGCACTATTACTTCAAGACTTCAAGCCCAGGTGCATTACACAGTATTCACCAAATTAACTCTTTTAGGGCTAATTTTTTTTTTGTTTCTTTTCTCCCAGGGCTGAATATTTTTCCAAAAACTAACATTTTTTAAAAAAGAACACAAAGCAATTGTTTAACATATCAAATCAACAAAAAATATTTCCTTTTGACAAATGTTACTGTCTTGCATGTTGCATGAGCCTGCATACTCTATGATTTCACATACATATCACATACATTTTACACAGCAAAGTCTGATCTCGCTCAAAGCAGCCAATTTCAGTCATTGCCACATTGCACTCCTTACAATACGTGTTGCTTTGGTGCCTATTTTTCAATTGTCTGTTGCTGCACTTTCTCACTTATATTGTTAGTGTGTACTGTAGAGAGACAAGTCACCCATTTGCCATCATGCCATGCCACTGCCACCAAGTTTTCTGCCTGCATGAAAACCGTATTGTCACCTCTTTTAATCTTCTGAAACTTTATGAACTTTATGTATGGCATTATAGCCTGGCTCACCCCATGGGATTTGCTTCTGTTTATTACAGAAGTGAATAAAACTTTGCAGCAGCACGTACCTAAGCCACCAGGGGACAAAACACGTTTGGACCAATGCTCCCTGAAGTTATATCACCAATTCTGTCTCATCTCTATTTGTAATGCCACAGCGTGCTTCATCTCGTCTTTCATTGTGGGTTTCCACTTTGAAAAACGAGAATGCGATGCAAACGCAGCCCGCGATTCAAAAAAAATCTCTGCCTACCTGTTTGTCTCGTCTGACAGTAGCTGAAAAGCAGCATCAGGAGACAGCAGCCTGAAGTACAGCAGCTGGTGATCTGTCGTGTCCAACAGCAAGCCATGCCGTCTTGTAAACTCCGGTAGCCAGATCAGCTCTCAACGGATCAATGTCTGTGTATTTATCCCATGCGAACCTTGCCGTAGATGCATCGGCTGCGCGAAGGCACGCAACTGGCAGCAGATCCGCTGGCGCGGCATCGGCTGGTGTCTGATCAGCTGATGCCTGCTTCTAACTCTCTTGCTCGATCTCCTGATCACTGCCAATAAAGTCCGATTCTGAAAAATCAAGAGTCCGACTCCGCGATAATGCGCAAATGCGCATAATGCGAGTGTTTTCTTTTCTGCACTTGCTTCGCTGCCTTTTCACATGTCGGTGCCATCTTGCCTGTTTACATTTCGCAACTCACGCACACGCAAGGTTTATTTGCCGAGTCAACAAGTCTAGCATTCCTCCAAGCACAGAGGGAATGCCTGTGACGTGACAGTGAGATTTGTCGCCATTAACAGCTGATTGTCGCCCTCTATCCCTGGATGTCGACTTTTGTTGACATGCGCCCTCAACCCCTCCTGTCGACAAAAGTCGACATCCGCCCTAAAAGAGTTAAAATAAAATACAACAAGTGCAACTTGGTGATGACATCTTTACCAACTGAACCATCATTTAGGCAAACTGCATTAATATGGACCTTGCTTCAAGCTAAGCTATACTGGGAAGAAAAAAACAAACTATATGTCGAGATTAATGTCGACATTTCCACTTTATTCTCATAGTTTACATCATAATTAAAGTAGAATGTTGTAAACTAAACTTCTTCCTAAAATCTATGTTTAATCAATTACTTAATTTACCCCGTCATAAATTAATGCAGCACATTAAATGCTTTGTGTTACGTTCCCCGACCCAGTGGTTAATCACTACGCTTCTTAAACTGACTTCCTCCGCACTAAGAGAAGACAATGATCACCATACAGAATCCATTCACTTCATGATATTCCTGCTTTCTGAAAATTTAGAATGCTAAGATAAATACTTGATATCATTTTCATGATGAAATGCATTAAAGCAGGTATTACACATGCACGGTAGTGAGGCGGTACTGCTGCTCCCTCGCAGTAAGGGGTCCCCAGGTGTATGTTCAGTGTAGAGAACTTTATGGCAGGTGTGACGAGGCTCCAAAAAACTGGATGTATGAATCGCACAGGTTTAGCTTAAATATTGTGTAAATGTTGGGTTTGTGATCTGCTGGTCGGAGACACGAACACAGAATTCAATGCATGTTCTTCTGAGCAGGCTCTCTTTATTGCATGCATGCTGTCTCTATCTGACGTAGGCTACCAAAACCCCAGTTCCTATCCTTCCTTTTTCTTTCACCACATAACCAATCGCCAAACGATAAACGTCTTTGTGAAATTAAAACTAGTTATAAACTTAGCCCACGGAGTGTTCAGAACTTTAAAAATATCTTTGTTATACATGTATAATTATGCCATCCATTCAGAGTTGCGCCCATCTCTGAACGAATCACTTAACACAAAGCATTTAATGTGCTATATAACTTATGACGGGGTTTGAGAAAATCTAGTAAATTAAATATTCATTTTATGATGAAGTTTACAATGTTCTACTTTAATGACAAATTACGAGAATAAAGTCAACATGTCGACTTTATTCTCGTCATAAGCGTCAAGATTAAAGTGGAAATGTCGAGAATAAAGTCAAAATGTCATCACACTATTACACAGTACCCAGGTACATTACACTGTATTGAAAACAAATAAAACAAGTACAACTTGGCTTGCAGTATTATCCAGTAGTATAGACACAGTATTTACACATCTGACCTTTTAAAACTAAAGCATCTCCTAGCGACAAGACGTGACTGCTTTTTTTCGGCTCTCTGTCCATTTTCACCGCGCGGCATACCTATGCTACCGCCCACTATTTGGTGGTGTAGCAGTGAAAAAGAGCCCTAGTGCAACAAATCTGTGTTTAGCGGTGTAGCAGTGAAAAAGGTCCCCACTTGAACAGTTTCCCGCTGCGCCACGTTCCGAACGTCGTTTAGGCAATTTAAACCGGTGTTGCGGTATAAGAAAAATCCATATCATAAAAAAAATAAAAAACGGTTTTCGGTATGAACCGGTATACCGCCCAGCACTACTTCACAATCAGATCAGGAATGTTATCAGCAGGAAATTGTACAGGGGCAGAGTTCAGACCAGGAGCAGAAAGCGGGAGATTGGGCAAAGAGCTACAGCTTCTGCTCAGTGTGAAACAGCACAAGCCACATCACCTGAAACAGCTTCTTAAAGAAGTAAATGTGAATAAAAAATAAAAACACAGAAGGAGCCACACCTGTCCAGTATCACCAGACGATTGCTCTATGGGCCAGAAGCCATGTTGATGCAGTGATCACAAAAATGTAAATGTGGTCTGTGATTATCACACTGAGTAGCATAAGATGACTGCAATATGATATTATGTTTTGTAGGAAATTTAATAATTTGTTTTAAAAATGTATAGTGTTTAGGGAAGAGGTATTCCAAATTATTATTATTATTATTATTATTATTAATTATATTTGATGAATGCTTTTTTTACAATCTGCAAATATTAAGATTGTTTAAAAATAATAGTTTATAATACATAATGTCAATAAAAGCAAATTCTCTTTCTGGAAATAGTTTTTTATCTGATTAAATTTTGAACCACAAAATACCGAAGTGCATTGGATTTCTGGAAAATTGGTTGATTTGATAAAGAATGACATACATTATAGACATAAGAGTACTGATGCTTTGGAGGCACAGTATTATCTTAATATATTTTATCTTAATATATTTAAATATTGCAATTTTGTGATATACTGGTTAAATACTTTGACACTGAATTTTGTCAATATCACCCAACACTAACATATGCAATGTAATTATGCAAAGGGAGAATCTCGTTAGGGTATAATGTAAGCACCCACATACAATTTAGCATGCCAAAAAATATTCCCTTCAATTATTTGAAACAATCCCTCTATTTGATAAGTGATATGGATCTGAACACTTTAAACTTCCAACAGTCCATTCATTTCTGGAAACCTCACAAATCAGTTTTATAGATGCAGAGAGCAGTAGAGGATTCCATTAGTATTGAGCGAAAAATTAAGGCAAGAACCAGTCCTGAACAGGACACTAGTACATCAGGGGGCTCGAAAACCTAAATATTAGTTATAATTTTACCCTGTAACAATGTTTAACAAAAAAGAATAGAAACAGCAACTCAGACTTCATTTGTTCAGCAATAATGCTGTGCTGTATGATTTCATATTTATTGAGCTGATAAACTTTAGAATTGCAAGGGTTGAAAATTCTATTCTGAGAAACAGGGGATTTGAAGAGATGCCGAAGCCATCCACTTTTGCAGACTTCAGCACAAGTCTATAAGATTTAGTATCTTGTAAAGTGTAACATGCTGTCAAAATAGGAAGTTTTTCAGAACAAGTTTCCACATACATTATGCAAAATGTCCTTTTGCTGCAATTCTAAAAGTAACCATAATTAACTACTAACTCTGTAGTTGTATCATCTTTTTAAAGCTATATGTTGAATGAACAGCATTGCACACACATATGTTCTTTATGCAATAACCGTGCATTGTTAACCCACTTAATCTAAATGTAGAGTATGTTGTTCATCTACATCTGAAAAGGCAAAATACATAAGTAAACTCACTTTGATATAAGGTACAGTACTTTAAAAAGCTATATGTTAATTTTTAAAAGTCTGCATGTAATAAAGAGTTAATCAATCCATATGAAGTACCACCACTTCTTTTTACAATCACCAACCAAGCTATACAAATTATGCCTTTATCAAAGAACAAAAAGGAATACACAATTTAGCTCGCCAAGCAAAAATATTAAAATAATTCTATTTTCTTCCTTAAAAAACATAGTCACAACTATTTTAAATGTCTCTAAAATAAATGCATCTATGTCAAATATGGTATAAAATGCTATAATTTAAGCCCATTAGTAATAAACTTTTCAATTTATACAGCCTTTTATCAATGCAGTCAAAGCCTAGAGTGACTAGTCAGGCTAACCAGCATGTCTTTAGAATAGGGAGGAAACTGAAGAAACCCCATAGAGAGAATACACTAACTCTACACAGTGGGTACATGTGCAATTTGAGATTAGAACTCGGGGATCCCGAAAACTGAGGCAGCAGAGCCAACTACATCACAAAGATGCATAAACTAGGCTAATTAGCAGATCTAAATTGTGTGTTACACATATTTGGAATATGCAAATTGCATTACTGTAAAACGGATATATCTGAAAAAGCAGTTTTTGTGTTCAAGGCTTCCTGTTTACTCTAGCATTTTCAAATTATTTTCTAAAAATTTATCATCCACAGTGAAGTGTCAACAATGAGCAAATCATTATTATTGGACATGTGAGGTTTGTTAACCATGAGCACCATTTGTTTACAGAGCTACCCAAATTAAATTGAAATGCTGAAACAATGCTTCCCCATCACACAGAAATAACTGTGCTAGAAGCCCACTTTAAAAATAAGAAAAAGATTACAGACTAATTTGACTGGTGAGTCAAATGAGTTCAGTCTGAGTTCATGCTATTCTGCCTCTTTGGTAAAACCCTTCCAAATTCATAAAATGTTTGTTGTTCCTGGTTAACTTGCGCCCAGAAAATACTTGCACTTTGTCAATGGTGAAATAACTGCACCAGCCGATAATTCACATCACATCAGAAGTGAGATATCTGCAGAGCGTGTAAGCTCTTATCATCCATTTCATATGCTCTCTACTCCTGAAATGTTACAAGCAGATACAAAAATCAATCTTCATAGCTTTATCTTCCTTTCAATTCTCGTGTTTCACTTATGGGGTAAACTACATTACAAGTCATTTAATTATCAGCCTGTATTTTTGGAACAGCAGAGGAACGGAGCTTCCTAATGACTGTGATAAAGTCTAATCTGAATGACTGAAAGTTAAGGTATTGTGTAGTCTCATCCCATTTAGCACTAGAATTCCTGATGCCTACAAAAAAAAAAACTTGTAAACTCTGGCCCACATTAAATCCCTGTGCACCTCTCCATCAGCGCAAACAGCAAGCAGCCTGCTATCCCATCCCCCACCTTGACTGAGCTCAGCTCGTGGGCAAAAAGGTCTCCCAGCTCAAGCCAAAGCTTCTTATCTGTGTGTGTGATGCCTGGAGTTGTATAGGGTAAATAATATATTGTTATTTGAAATACACTGCCTGGCCAAAAAAAAAGTCGCCACCTGGATTTAACTAAGCAAATAGGTATGAGCCTCCTATTAGATAATTACTGCATGGGCGATTATCTTTCAGCTGGCAACAAGTTATTTAACCCCAACTGGTGCAATGAGTTGCTTCTCATTTCTTAAACAACCATGTCGAAAGACACATCTCGTGGTCGTGGAAAAGATGTTAGTCTGTTTGAGAAGGGTCAAATCATTGGCATGCATCAAGCAGAGAAAACATCTAAGGAGATTGCAGAAACTACTAAAATTTGGTTAAGAACTGTCCAACGCATTATTAAAAACTGGAAGGATGGTGGGGACCCATCTTCTTCGAGGAAGAAATGTGGCCAGAAAAAAATCCTGAATGATTGTGATCGGCGATCACTTAAACGTTTGGTGAAATCAAATCGAAGAAAAACAACAGTAGAACTCAGGTCTATGTTTAATAGTGAAAGTAAGAGCATTTCCACATGCACAATGCGAAGGGAACTTAAGGGATTGGGACTGAACCGCTGTGTAGCCATAAGAAAACCACTAATCAGTGACGCAAACCGGAAAAAAAGGCTTCAATTTGCTAGGGAGCATAAAGATTGGACTCTGGAGCAATGGAAGAAGGTCATGTGGTCTGAGGAGTCCAGATTTACCCTGTTCCAGAGTGATGGGCGCATCAGGGTAAGAAGAGAGGCAGATGAAGTGATGCCCCCATCATGCAAGATCTTGGTGAAAAATTAATGCAACACTGGATGGAACTAAATCTTATGACATTGCAGAAGCTTATCGAAACAATGCCACAGCGAATGCGTGCCGTAATGAAAGCTAAAGGTGGTCCAACGAAATATTAAAGTGTGTGACCTTTTTTTTTGGCCAGGCAGTGTACATACATTTCATGTGTGTTCTGTGTCTACAACGATCTGTGTAAATTGTAGGATGAGGTGCAAGGCAGGAATCATTGGACATATCTTAAAAGAAGAAAAAAAACACTTCATATTTTAGTAATTGACAAAATGTACACATGAGGTGTATAATGTGTGAAGACTTAAGTCCAAATATTAAATAAACCACTTTCAGAATAGGTACAAGTATAGCAAAACAAGTACTCTTTTATTCAAGAATATAACCTTAGAAAAAAATCAGTTTAAGGTACAACGCTGACACGACAGCTTTATTTGTGCAACGGTAAGAACTGCCGATTGTTAATTGAAAGATCACCGGCTCTATTCAGAGCACAACCATTTTGAGCAGAGAGCTGCACTTATTCTTACTATTATACAATAAAAATATACATTTGATTTGAGTCTATAACGGCTGGTGTAAATGTATGGTTCTTGTAAAAGTACGTTTTTTTTTTTTTTTTTTTTTTTTTAATTCAGTTTTATACTCCCAGTCACGTTCACGCGTCCCCCGATCTGTCACTGTTTTTATCACATAAAGATGTGCTATAACAGAGGTGAACTCAAATGATGATGAGGGTTCTACGTTAGAGGAAGAGATCAGAAGCCCTCCCCACAAGAAACATCCACTCACACATCAGAACAACGCAGCTGCATCAGGCATAAAGATGTAAGATGGCACCGTTTGGATGCAGCAACAGGTCAGGCATCATCCTGCCAATCAGTCAATGTGCCACATGTGTCCTTCAAAGAAAAAAAAAAAAAGCACTTACAAAGCTCACCAAGGTATTATGCAAAGTCCTGTTTTTGATTGTTTTCTGATGGTCTTTATGAAAAACATTTACACGTTACTTATATAAAAGCCAGATTGAATGTTATTTACCTAAATTTATTTACTTATTTTCCTACAGCATAAAGTCACAAGTAGACTGCACAGCTTCCTGTGTTTGATCGACAAGTGAATGTTCACAAAGTACAGCGACGGCAAAAGTGCATGGCAGCTTCCACCTGCAACTATAGACCCTTCAGTACGCAAACAACTCTCCGAGCTATTGTTTAGATCTGGACGGTGTATGTGCCCAAAAAAGAAGTCTGACTGCATTCTCGTACCATTGCTCATGTACTGAAGTGTCAGCATGCATTTTTCGTGGCATTAGACATGCTCACAGAGTACTTGTGTATGTCTATCAAATACAGGAAGCTCTGCAATCTACTAAAATTTACGCTGTAGGAAGTAAATACTGTAAATCTAAGTAAATAGCATAAATACCAGTACTCAAACACCATAATACCTTGCATAATAGGAGCACTGCAACTAAATCACATAAAGGTTACAAAAGCAGGGGCTGAAATTATCAGTTTTTGTGAGCGGCTTTTTTACTGAGCACCAATCGAGTCTTTTTATTTGTGAAAATAGATTTCGATCAGCAGCTGATCTATTTACTTGGTTGACTGATTCCAGAATCAATTCTGGTTTTTTTCTTCTATTATTCTTTTAAAAAACTTTACACTGATCTCCTGCATAACCAGACAAATAGAGGCATTAGGTTCTATATTAAAGTTTAATTTTAATAAACTATAGACCAGAGGTGTTAACTGTTAATTTTTTTATTAACAAAATTAAATTCAGTAGGTTTATTGTTCAATGATAAAATACTAAAATAAAACCTCCTTAAAATACATACTTTAATAAAAATATGTACAAAAATATTTCTCCATAATAAATTTGGCATAAAAGAAAATAAAATGCTTCTCAATTACAAGCTGTCCTATTGTTTAATTTTTTTCTGCGTTGTACCTTTCCGAAACAAGGCTTTAATTTAAACAGTAGTTTTCACCATTTGTGTAACAAAAAGAAATATATATTATATATACAGTGTGTGTGTAAATAAATAAATGGCAAAGCCCTCATTGACTCATCACTAATTCTCCCACTTTCCATATAGGTGGGAAGGTGAAATTTTGCGTGCTCATTCCTTGAAGTGTACTTACAAAAATTAGGTATGTTTCATGTCCTATTGCAACACCCAAGGGGGGTGGGGGGGAAAATGGGTGTACCCCTTAAACTGTCTATTTATTTATATATATATATATATATATATATATATATATATATATATATATATATATATATATATATATATATATATATATATATATACACACACACACACACACATATACATATACATACATATATACACACACACAACCACCAAAACTTTGTATCGGCATCAGGCTTCAGATCAAATCTCTGCACAAGAACCTCATTGAGGCAACTGTCTTCACTAGAACTGGCTCAGGGGAGACTGTATTTGTTCCTCGCATCCCTCTCATACCCTCTGACCTCCCATTTCAATTCAAACACCTCCAATATCCAGTAAGGGTATGCTTCACTATAACAATAAATAAGTCACAGGGCCAGACTCTAAAAAAGGTCAGCATTGACTTAACACAAGATTGCTTCTCACATGGCCAACTGTACATTGCATGCTCGAGATAAAGTTCAGCAGACACCTTGGGCATTTTACAGCCCGAGGGCAGAACTGCAAACGTCATTTACAAAGAGATCCTTACATCCTAAAAATGTGCATTTCTCATACACAACATTTACAATCATAAATTAAACTGTTTACAATCATCAAATTCACTCTCAATGCTAAAATAAGCCTACGACAATTACATTGACAATCACGTTACGTTATTTTTAAAATGTTTCCTTTTCTTTTTTATAACTTTAAACACACTACTTCTCCGCTGTGAATCGCGGGTATTTTGCTAGTTATTATATATATCTCACACAATACATCAATTGATATTGATAATTGAACACTGTTTAAAAATGTAAATATACATGAATTTATATGTTTCAATCATTTAAAATCATTAATTGCACTACAGCTTTTTGCCATTAAAATTTACTTTCTCACTACATTTAATATATTACAGAGGTATGTCTTTTCTTCGGTGTATCAGGTACACATTGATAATTCTTGATGTGTAATTATAAAATATGGATTACCATTTTAATTATGTACTACATGATTCTTACCTAAACTTTTGCTGTTTGTCATACAGCATACACATTACAAATCTTTTTTAGATATAAAAAAAACTTGTTTACTAAAGCAAAAATTTCAAATTTCTCATTTCTTTTTCCAATTAAAAAAGTGTCAGCTGCTGCATTTTAATCAAGTTTGCTATCCAAAGTCTCAATCACAAAATAAAAAGGTCTAAATTCCTCAAAGTAGCTTTTCTTGCTGTTTGTTTGGTTGCACAGCTTCAAAATATTACTTTTATTACTTCACTTTTCTTTAACATAAATGCTAATACTCCAATCATCTTTCATTCACTGATAAAACAGGCTTTTTTTTTTTTTTTTTAACTCTCTTTACACTGCAGAACTTGCAAAAGGACAGTGCCTCAAATACCATAATACATTGCGTAAAGGAGCACTGCAACTAAATTACATAAAGGTTACAAAAGCAGGGGCTGAAATTATCAGTTTTTGTGAGCGGCCTTTTTACTGATCACCAAATCGAGTCTTTTTATTTGTGAAAATAGATTTCGATCAGTGGCTGATCTATCGACTTGGTTGACCGATTCCAGAATCAATTCTGTTTTTTCTATCGGAGCATCCCTAATTGTTAGATTGGTAATTTTGTTTTAAGAACTGATTCATAACTCTTTCAAAACTGAGAGCTGTCAAAAAACAGTATTTAACTCATTATTTGGTATAGTTTTACTGTTCTGTGTCATTAATTTAAAACAAATACAAATAAATGTCATCTGACTGAAGAACTAAACACTGCTCAAAAAAATTAAGGGCACTTAATCATCACAGTCTAACATCAACTTATTTAAGCTTCAGGGATATCAATCTGTCCAGGTAGAAAGTAATTGGAAATCAACTTCTCCTGCTTTGGTGCAAATGAAAATGACAACAGGTGCACTGGAGACGCAACAGCAAGACAACCCCCAAAAAGGGAATGGTTTTGTAGGTGGTGGATACAGACAACTGCTCTTTCCTTATTCTTCCCGATTGATTCACCTCTAGTTTTGCATTTTCCTAGTGTCCTTGCCACTACTGGTAGCATGATGTGGTACCTGCAGCCGATTCAGATTGCACAAGTAATCCAGATCCTCCAGGATAGCATATGTGTTATTGCAAGAAGGTCTGCTGTGTATACCAGTAGAATCTCAAGAGCATGAAGGAGATATTAATTCTTTTAGGGATAATTTTTTTTTTGTTTCTTTTCTCCCAGGGCTGAATATTTTTCCAAAAACTAACATTTTTTTAAAAAAGAACACAAAGCAATTGTTTAACATATCAAATCAACAAAAAATATTTACTTTTGACAAATGTTACTGTCTTGCATGTTGTATGAGCCTGCATACTCTATGATTTCACATACATTTTACACAGCAAAGTCTGATCTCGCTCAAAGCAGCCAATTTCAGTCATTGCCACATTGCACTCCTTACAATATGTGTTGCTTTGGTGCCTATTTTTCAATTGTCTGTTGCAGCACTTTCTCACATATATTGTTAGTGTGTACTGTAGAGAGACAAGTCACCCATTTGCCATCGTGCCATGCCACTGCCACCAAGTTTTCTGCCTGCATGAAAACCGTATTGTCACCTCTTTTAATCTTCTGAAACTTTATGAACTTTATGTATGGCATTATAGCCTGGCTCACCCCATGGGATTTGCTTCTGTTTATTACAGAAGTGAATAAAACTTTGCAGCAGCACGTACCTAAGCCACCAGGGGACAAAACACGTTTGGACCAATGCTCCCTGAAGTTATATCCCATCTCTATTTGTAATGCCACAGCGCGCTTCATCTAGTCTTTCGTTGTGGGTTTCCACTTTGAAAAACGAGAATGCGATGCAAACGCAGCCCGCGATTCAAAAAAAATCTCTGCCTACCTGTTTGTCTCGTCTGACAGTAGCTGAAAAGCAGCATCAGGAGAGAGCAGCCTGAAGTACAGCAGCTGGTGATCTGTCGTGTCCAACAGCAAGCCATGCCGTCTTGTAAACTCCGGTAGCCAGATCGGCTCTCAACGGATCAATGTCTGTGTATTTATCCCATGCGAACCTTGCTGTAGATGCATCGGCTGCGCGAAGGCACTCAACTGGCAGCAGATCCACTGGCGCGGCATCGGCTGGTGTCTGATCAGCTGATGCCTGCTTCTCACTCTCTTGCTCAATCTCCTGATCACTGCCAATAAAATCCGATTCTGAAAAATCAAGAGTCCGACTCCGCGATAATGCGCAAAACATCATCTGCCGTGTATTTTCTTTTCTGCACTTGCTTCGCTGCCTTTTCACATGTCGGTGCCATCTTGCCATTGTTTACATTTCGCAACTCACGCACACGCAATGTTTATTTGCCGAGTCAACGAGTCTAGCATTCCTCCAAGCACAGAGGGAATGCCTGTGACGTGACAGTGAGATTTGTTGCCATTAACAGCTGATTGTCGCCCCCTATCCCTGGATGTCGACTTTTGTCGACATTAGCCTTCAACCCCTCCTGTCGACAAAAGTCGACATCCGCCCTAAAAGAGTTAAGAGATGTTCCATTACACAAGGAGAGCTCGACAGGGCCATAGAAGGGCATGAACCCAACAGGACCGGTGTCTGCTCCTTTGTGTGAGGAAGGCAGGAGGAGCACTGACAGAGCCCTACAAAATTACCTCCAGTTAGCTACTGGTGTACATGTTTCTGAACAAACTGTCTGAAACAGACTCCATGACAGAGGGACGAGGGCCCAACATCCTCTAGTGGGACCTGTGCTCACAGCCTATCACCGTACAGCTAGACTAGTATTTACCAGAGAATACCATAACTGGTAGCTCCGCCTTTGGTGCCACATTCTTTTCACAGATGAGAGCAGGTTCACACTGGGCACATGAGACAGGCATAAAATGCCATGATCAACGTTATGCAGCCTGCAGCATCATCCAGCATGACCGGTTTGAAAGTAGGTCAGGGATGGTCTAAGGAGGCATATACTTGGAGGGTTGCGCAAACCTCCACAGGCTAAGCAACAGTACCCTGACTGCAGTTTGGTACCGGGATGAAATCCTTAGAGCCATTATTAGAACTTACGCTAGTGCAGTGGGCCCTGGGTTCCTCCTGATGCAGGACAATGCCCTACCTTGTGTGGCAGAGTTTGTAGGCAGTTCCTGGAAGTCAAAGGCATTGAGGACATTGAGTGGCCCACACATTCCCCAGACCTGAATCCAATTGAGAACCTCTGGGATGTTATGTATCAGTGCAACTGACGTTGCTAAGTAGCGCTACAGACTGTCTAGGAGGTCACTGATACCCTGATCCAGGTCCGGGAGAGATCCACCATGACACCATTCACTGTCTTATCAGGAGCATGACCAGACACACTACTGCGTCACATTTGGAGTTGCCGTGATGAAATTCACACAAGTTGGATCAGCCCGTAATTTCAATTTCTGACTTTGATTTTAGGTGTGATTTTGAATCTAGTCCTCAGTGGGTTGGCAATTTTGATTTCCATTAACCACTGTTACATCATTTTGTTCTAAACAAATTACATGGCAAAGATTTTCCAGTTGAATATATTTTGTTCATTGAGGATCAATATACAATTTAAGTGTTCCCTCAATTATTTTCACCAGTTTATTTTACTCGTTACTTGGTATATCTTTACTGTTCTGTATAATTATTTTAAACAACACACAAAAATAAATGTCATCCAACTGAAGAACCAGATTTCTTCATTTTTGGAAAATGGGCAATGATTAAATGTTTTAGATATACTGTTGCCCTCAGTACTCTGTTCTGTGACTCCCTGACTGGAGACGGCTGGCAGCTCAACCCAGCCGGGACGCCCGGAGGATAGGAAGAGACAGCAGCTTTTGGACATTGCCTCCCCCAAAAAACTAGATGGCAGCTCCCCTGGGATAGAATGGTGCCCTGGATTCCCGCAGGACATCCTGGGAATTGGAGTGCATTTTCTCAGCCCTGTTGGGTACTGTGGGTGCCGCTAGGAGGAGCTGTAACAGGACCAAAGGAGCCATGCCTCATTCATAGCCCGGAAGTACGCATGGGTCACAAGGATGGGAGCTCTGATGTAATTCCAGGCTGAAGAAAACTCAAGCCCTCCATCTAAAAACCCTAAAAGTCCTAAAAACACAAACTAGATGGACTCCAAGACTACAGGGCATGAGCTTTAAGGAAAAAGTGAAGAAGCTGAATCTTTGTATTTTAAACAAAAGGAGTTAAAGAAGAGAAAAGATAGAAGTGTTCAGACTTATGAAGTTAATTAGTATAATACTTTTAAGCTGTTACTTTAAAATTAGTTTTTTTAACTAGAATAAAGAGGATATAGATGGAAGTTGTTTAAGGATGAATTTTTACTAACCATAGAAGCCCACTCAAAACAGAGAATAACAGATGGGAATTAGATTACCAAGTAGTGCGATGAATGATAGTATTGAAAACCGGGCTTAAAACCGGGAGATTTCAAAACATAATAGTTGGGTTATATTGGATTAACTGGCCTGTTTGCATCAAAAAATGATTATATGTTCTTATATAATCATGTTTGGAATGATAATATATAATTATATTTTCCTTGGGTATAGCACTCTGTATCTTGTAAAACCTTTCCTGAAGTTATTTGCATGCCGTTTTCTGTAACTATACCTCTTTTACTTCTGGTTACCTTTATGCATAGAAACAACAAGTGCAATTTGCAGCAGATAGAGATAACAATCTACTATAATGCACTACAGGCATCACTGTAGCTTTCTGATAGAAATAAAAAATGCAATAAGCTGTCTGTTACTTGAGAGTATGCAACCGATTTGAAAATTATTCCTGAAAAAGATTGATTTTTTGTAATAAAGATTCTGTGGAACACACTGTGATATTAATGTTGCAACACCTATACAGATAAATTTACTTATTTATTGAGCTTGCCAATGTTTTACTGATGTAAAAGCATAAAGTAAGGAAAGGAAACCGTCGCAGACAATGCACTACTCGCACTTTAGTACTGGATATGTTGGTCAATAGTACAATTTTCTCCAATCCAATTTGACTAAGAAGGAAAAAAAAAAATGTAGGTGTAATCTTTTAAAATACAAAAAGGAAACAAATATTTAAAGAAATAAAATCTGGCATATACCACAGTGAAAATACAGAAAAATAGATTTCTATAGAATATTGCTGAAGAAAGTTTACATAAGGTTCATCGAAAAGGCCAGTAAAATATGTAGCAAATATGACCCCTTCACTGCTGTTAAGACTACAACAAAATAAATTTTCATCTTATTAAAATAGTATAATTTCCTCAATTTTCTTCATTTAAATATTCAAAACAACCCAGCCACAGGGGATGCGCAAACCAGTGTGTTTCTTCGTGCCGGTCCCAAGGAATACATCAGGGAGGAATACATCAGGAAGGGCATCCGGTATAAAATTTTGCCAGATCAACATGAAGACAACAATACAGATTTCCATACCAGATTGGTCAAGTCCCGGGCTAACAACGACCACTACCAGTATTGTTAGCCAACAAGGTGCTGGCGGAAACTGGGCTGCTGATGGCCAAAGAAGGAGAGAAGAGGATGTGTCTGGAGGAAAGAGGAGAAAGGTAAAGAGAGTGGAACTGAGGGTAGGACCTTTGAATGCTGCCAGTATGACTGGTAAGGGGAGTTAGCCAATATGATTGAGAGAAGGAAGGTTGATATACTGTGCATGTAAGAGAATAAATGGAAGGAGAGTAAGGCCAAGTGGATCGGATTGTTCTATCATGGTGTGGATCGGAAGAAAAATGGGGTAGGGGTTATTATGAAGGAACAGTATGTGAAGAGTGTTTTGGAAGTGAAAAAGAGTGTCAGACAGAGTAATGGTTATGAAGCTGGAAATTGGAGATGTGATGATGAATGATGGTAATGCACATGCCCCACAAGTTGGGTGTGCAATGGATGAGTAGGAAGATTTCTGGAGTGAGTTGGATGAAGTGATGGACAGTGTACCCAAGGGACAGAAAGTGGTGATTTGAGCAGATTTCAATGGACATGTTGGTAAAGTGAACAGATGAGATGAGGAGGTGTTGGGTAGGTATGGTGTCAAGGAGAGGAATGAACATGGTCAGATGATAATGGATTTTGCGAGAAGGATGGACATGGCTGTGGTGAATGTGTCTTTTAAGAAGAGGGAGGAACATAGGGTGACATATAAGAGTGAAGGAAGATGCAAACAAGTAGATTACATCCTATGCAGAAAAGTCAATCTGAAGGAGATTTAAGACTGCAAAGTGGTGGCAGGGTAAAGTGTAATTAAGCAGCATAGGATGGTGGTCTGTAGGATGACGTTGAAGATCAAGAAGATGAGAGTGAGGGCAGAGCCAAGGATCAAATGGTGGAAGTTAAAAAAGGAAGACTGCAAGGTTGAGTTTAGTGAAGAGGTAAGACAGGCACTAGGTGGCAATGAAGAGTTACCAGACAGCTGAGCAATTACAGCAGAAGTGTGACAGCATGAAAGGTGCTTGGCATGACATCTGGACAGAGGAAGGAGGAAAAGGAAACCTGGTAGTGGAATGGTGAAGTAAGGAGAGTATACAGAGAAAGAGGATGGCAAAGAAGAATTGAGATAGTCAGAGAGATGAAGAAAGTAGACAAGAGTACAAGGAGATAAGGCACAAGGTGAAGAGAGAGGTGGCGAAGGTTAAAAAAGGTGTATGGTGACACTAAGGAGGGAGAAAAGGACCTGTACCAATTGGCTAGGCAGAGGGACTGATCTGGGAAAGATGTGCAACAGGTTAGGGTCATAAAGGATAAAGATAGAAACACACTCACAAGCGAGGAGGATGTGTTGAGAAGATGGAAAGAGTACTTCGAGAGGCTGATGAATGAAGAAAAAGAGAGAGAGAGAGAGAGAGAAGCAAGGATGATGTGGAGATAGTGAATCAGGAAGTGTAAAGGATTAGCAAGGAGGAAGTAAGGACAGCTATGAAGAGAATGAATACTGGAAAGACCGTTGGTCCAGATGACATACCTCTGGAAGCATGGAGGTGTTTAGGAGAGATGGCAGTGGAGTTTTTAACCAGATTGTTTAATGGAATCTTGGAAAGTGAGAGGATGCCTGAGGAGTGGAGAAGTAGTGTACTGGTACCAATTTTTAAGAATAAGGGATGTGCAGAGCTGTAGTAACTACAGGGGGATAAAATTGATGAGCCACAGCATGAAGTTATGGGAAAGAATAGTGGAAGCTAGGTTATGAAGGGAGGTTATGATTAGTGAGAAGCAGTATGGTTTCATGTCAAGAAAGAGCACCACAGATGCAATGTTTGCTCTGATGGTGTTGATGAAGAAGTATAGAGAATGCCAGTAGGAGTTGCATTGCATCTTTGTGGACCTGGAGAAAGCATATGAGAGGAGTTGTGGTATTGTATGAGCAAGTTGGTAGTGTTAGAGAAGTACGTAAGAGTTGTACAGGATATGTATGAGGGAAGTGTGATAGTGGGGAGGACTGCGGTAGGAGTGATGGATGCATTCATCGTGGAGGTGGGATTACATTAGGGATTGGCTCTGAACTCTTTCTTATTTGCAATGGTGATGGACAGGTTGACAGACGAGATCAGACAGGAGTCCCAATGGGCTATGATGTTTGCTGATGACATTGTGATCTGTAGCGAGAGTAGGGAGCAGGCTGAGGAGACCCTGGAGAAGTGGGGATATGCTCTTTAGAAGAGAGGAATGACGGTCAGTAGGAACAAGACAGAATATGTGTGTGTGAATGAGAGGAAGGACAGTGGAATGGTGAGGATGCAGGGAGTACAGTTGGCAAAGGTGGATGAGTTTAAATACTTGGGATCAACAGTACAGAGTAATGGGGATTGTGGAAGAGAAGTGAAAAACAGAGTGCAGGCAGGGTGGAATGGGTGGAGAAGATATCAGGATTAATTTGTGACAGACCATTATCAGCAAGAGAGAAAGGAAAAATCTATAGGACGGTAGTGAGACCAGCTTTGTTATATGGGTTGGAGACGGTGGCACTGACCAGAAAGCAGAAGACAGAGCTGGAGGTGGCAGAGTTAAAGATGCTAAGATTTGCACTGGGTGCGGAGAGGATGAACAGAATTAGAAATGAGTACATTAGAGGGTCGGCTCAGATTGGACGGTTGGCAGACAAAGACAGAGAGGTGAGATTGTGTTGGTTTGGACATGTGCAGAGGAGAGATGCTAGGTATATTGGGAAAAGGATGTTAAAGACAAAGCTGCCAGGCAAAAGGAAAAGAGGAAAGCTTAAGAGAAGATTTATGGATGTGGTAAGAGAGGACATGCAGGTGATGGGTGTGACAGAGCAAGATGCAGAAGACAGGAAGATATGGAAAAATACGATGTGCTGTGGCAACCCCGAACGGAAGCAGCCAAAAGAAGAAGATTTACATATTCAAAACACTTATTTCAACTTCTAAAGAAACAACAGAATGTACTGCATGAGAATTAAATGTACAGTAGACCCCCGCGAAGTCACGGTTCAGGGTTCGTGGACTCAGTCGTTCGTGGATTTTTTCTTAGAACCTAACTATTTATTGTTAGCGGAAAGCGCAAATATCCTCCACAATTTTCTTGGCTTTTTTTGTGGCAATACTGTGCTGTAGAGAGTACAGGAAGTAACCGCTGAGGGAAACGCAGTTTGGGATGGTGAAAGTAGCCAATCCGAGAGCGTTACTCATTTCTCCTTGTTGCTGATTGACTACTGCCCTGTGGCGCGTCTCCAGCTGAGTGTCCTCGTGTTTTCCATTTTGTTATCGTATTCGTTTTGTTATTCTTAAATGCACAAGATGTCGGCGAAACGCCCTGCACCTTCTAAGCGCCAGAAGAAGTCTAAAACACTCCAGAAGGTTGAACTACTGGATTTGCTCCGGGAACTAAAAAGTTAAGCTGCAGTAGCGCGCCACTATGGCATTAATGAAAGCACCGTGCGCTACATAGAGAAGAACAAGGCAGCGATCCGGAGTACCATATCTGAAAGTTTCTGTGATAGTGCCAAAACGGTAACGACCGTAAGGAATAAAATTTTCATTAGGATGGTATCTGCCTTGGTATTATGGATCACCACCTGCAGGAAGAAGAACATCCCCTTGGACGGTGACATCATCCGTGAGAAAGCACGGAAATTGTACCAGTAGTTCGCTACAGGAGACAATGTAGAAGGTACGGAAGAACCGCAACCAGGACCATCAACAGCACCGGTGCCTGAAAATTTTCAAGCCAGTAAGGGATGGTTTGATCGTATTCAGAAACGATTTAATATTAAAAGCATCTCTCTACACAGAGAGGCAGCGTCTACTGACAAAGAAGCCGCGGAGAAGTACCCAGAGACATTTAGGCACATCATAGAGGAGAAGGGATACACACCCAAACAAGTTTTTAACATGGATGAGACTGGCTTGTTCTGGAAGAAAATGCCATCCAGAACTTACATCATGAAGGATGAAGGCAAAGCTCCAGGGTTTAAGTCACAGAAGGACAGAGTGACACTTATTACGTGTGGCAATGATGCTGGTTACATGATGAAACCTGGCCTCATCTACAAATCAGCGAACCCTAGGGCCCTTAAAAACAAATAAAAACCTGCTGTCCGTCTTCTGGATGCACAACCCTAAAGCCTGGATTACCAAAGTCTTTGCTTCAAACTGGTTTCACCAGTGCTTCATCCCTCAAGCCAAGGAATAACTCAGCGACTTAGGCATGGACTTCAATGTGTTGCTGATTATGGATAATGCTGGCGGCCACCCTTTGGATTTGTATTATGAGGGAGTTCAGACTGAGTTCCTCCCTGCCAACACCACCTCCCTCATCCAACCTATGGATCAAGGCATAATCCATGCCTTCAAGGCTCTTTATACCCAGATTTCTCTCCAATATGTTGTGGATACAATGGACGCGGACAAGAATTTTACATTGAAGGGTTACTGGCATAACTTTACAATCGCGACGTGCCTGTCAGTCATCCAAGCTGCTCTTAAGGATAAGAAAAAGGAAACCCTCAATGCCTGCTGGAAGAAGCTGTGGCCAGAGTGTGTCCATGACAACAGGGGCTTGTCACCTGAAACAATTCAGCATGACACTGTCGACAAGGCCGTGGAACTGGCAAAGATACTGGGTGGCGAAGGTTTTGATGACATTACTCAAGATGAGGTGAACAACCTTATTGATGCCCACTCTGAAACCCTGATGGACGAGGATTTGTTGGAGTTAAAGTCTGCCAGCGAAGAGGAGGAGGAAGAGACAGATCCAATGCAAGAGGAGGAGGAGCAGGGCCTGACATTGGAACGTCTGTCCCAGCTTATTCAGACATCGGAGTTACAAGGGATGATTGAAGCATGGGATCCCTATATGGTTCAGGCTCTCAAAGCTAATAATGGCATCGATGCTGCCATTCAGACATATAAAACGTTCCATGCCACCATGAAGAAACAACGACAGCAACTTCCCATCACAATGTTCCTGAAACCTATAAAGAATAGCCAACACAAAACCTCACCAGAAGAAGACCCGTCCAAAGATACAACTCCACCTGAAGCGCCTGAAGAAGAGGCGCCACCCAAAGAGTTTTAAATCCTCTGCATCGTACTGCACAGCTACTTCATCATCATCATCATCAATATCATTCATCACTGGTGAGTACCCGTACATTTTGCTGTATTTTAATTATTATGTAATTACTCTACTTCTAACAAAGAAAACGACAGCGCATAGCAAAGAAAACGCGCTTGCATGAATTACAGTACGTATAGCGGTAACATCAGTATTTTACATTCTAGCACTGCGGGAGACATGGCAGTACAGTATACGGGTTTACCGTTACATTCTGTTTTTAGGTAATGTGTTAATGTATTAAGCTGAGTTTGCAACGAAATTAAAGTGCTTTGGGGGCATACTGTATTTACAGTTTAAACTATAAAAATGGGCATTTAAAAGGCATTTTTTAAACCACATCCAAAAGTCACGGTTTCACAATTCGCGGGTGCTCCAGAAACGTAACCCCCGTAAAATTTGAGGGTGTACTGTATTCAAAAGGAGGAAGAAAAGAGTTTTTTTCTCATGAACTTCAATTAGACATTGTCTTACAAAATAAACTTAATTAAAAGTAAACAATGTCGTCCACAAAAAACTGCCAAACCGAGTATGATTATTATCAATGATGATGGACAAGTGTATGCAACAACAGTTTTTGCTGCAACAATATACTTTCTTAATGCTATGTGGCTACAATAAATGCCCATTCATTTAATGATTAGATTTTTGTATTGCCAAAAATTCTGTTGTATTTCACTCCACAAAATGGTATATACATTTTAATAAACTTATGATTGCTACTCAGATTTTACTTATTAAAAAAATAATGCATTGTTCCACAACTTTGGAAAAAAAATAACGGTCTGAAAATTAATGGACAGTCTACTTAAAATATATCATAAAGTTTATCAGAAAATTTGCTTCGTACTCTGAAAACTATGCCCAATACATAAATAAATATTTAATAGGATTAAGGGCATATTCAAGGTTTTATTTAGGTAAGCAACTCTACTATATTTTGCTAAGAAATATTATTATTATTGTCCAAGAATATTAGTGGCTGGTTATTCATGTGAAGGAAATAAGATTTGCTAACATCTTCATCAAAGCAAAAGACGTGGTTGAGATTTTTTCTATGTCAGAAAGTGATACGTTAAACAACGTGACGAGGCGCTTTAATTTGTCCTTTCTCCTCAACAAATTCTTGACACAGATGTACATCACGAGGAAAAGACCAAATTCCACACTCTCCAGCAACGTCACGACAACAAGGAAGTAAGGATGTCAAGAGGCACGCGTGTCTTCAGCAAATCAGACCGTTTCTGTTAACTATTCGAATATAACTTCAATTTTTTGTCCCATCTATCCTTCCAGAACATTCAGTCTCCTTGCCATAATCACAAACACTTCCATAAACAGGTAAAAGAAAAAGATTCAGACTAGAGCTATATGATATTAACTTTGTCTTCTTTTCCCTGTAACAGCTCGTCTGTCACCAGTATTCTCCGTTATTTAGCAAATACAGTGGGGCAGACGAGCTGGCAAGTCCATCAGATATCCGCCTATCCATAAATGTACAAACGCCTCACTCATTCACTTCTCGCTTCTACCCCTGTTCGCCAGTGGTCACCGGCCCACCCTGCCCATACATGAGTAACTGTGAACTCACGTCCTTCCGATCTTGCAGACACTCGAGCACGGCAAGGTTGTTGCCCCAGGTATGTTTGGGACACAACCGGGTCAGGTCTTCACGACAGGCCTCCTCATCGGCCAGCTTCCAGGCGTTAGTCCGGCGAGTCTGTGTGACCGGGCCCGCGACAGCCTGTTCAGAGTTGGCAGCATTTGGTTTAAAGTTCGCACTGTTGAGAGCATTAGCAGGGATGTCTTTCACTCCACACACGGGAACTAAAACCACCATCCACAGCAGTGAAAGCAGTTGAACACGTCTGCACCCCGCCATCTTCGAGGAAACAGCTCCTGCTACTCACCACTCTTGGTAGTGACGCTGATTACGTATGCACCACGGTTAGTACTGTACAGCTGCGGCGGGCCTTCAGTCGCGCAGCCCCCTTTACCAAGATGGCGGAAAGTCTGCCAGGCGCGCACAGCGCGTCAACCGAATTTGTAGGCAGTTGCATAGAAACAGGCAGACAGTCATCCTCACGCAAGTCTGCGCTTGTCTTCTTTTTCCGGGTTATATCAGGTTTTAAGACCTTCCGGGTACTGTTACTGCGGCTTAGTTCAAACTGCTTTCATTACTGAAAGCGGACGTTGTGCTTTTAAATATTTAAGTAGTATTTGACTGTTCCCAATTTATTTGCTCACTAAATAAAAACTGCCAAATAATAAACCTCCTATGCAAACTTTCACTCTAACAATTTTACTATCTTGCAATCTTGCTCCATTTCACAAAATAAGTGTTGCAGTAAATTGGGTTCAAAATATACTACACATAGTAAATAACTCAACCTAGTTCAATTTCTATGCATTAATTTTAACCTGTAGTTTCCTAATTTAACAAAAATATCCTCTGGCATAAAAGCCATGTTTGGTTTCCCCAGAGGCCAATCCAATATATTAGCCTAAGACATTGCTCTTTGTTATATCATTTTCACCCTTGCAAAAAATAAAATACATTTAAACATACTGTATTTTGAAAAAATATATTCCTTTCGACACAAGTCTATTTTAAAATGTCACAATATTTTTCATGGATAAATATATTACATTATCTTGCACTATACTGAAATGTATTGTAAAGCACGTACATAGCTTCTGTTTTTGTATCTTGAAACAAAATTTCCAAAATATTAAAATATACTCCTCAATATATTTTTAAATTGTTTGAGTAATATAATGTAAAGCATATATTGTATTGGTTATAAGGCCTTGGACTTCAAAACCTGAGGTTGTGTAACCATGAGCAAGTCACTTGGCCTGTGCTCCAATTGGAAAACCAAAAGAAATGTAACCAATTGTATCTTAAATGTTGTTAGTGGGGGCGGCGCAGTGGTAGCGCTGCTGCCTCGCAGTAGAGAGTCAAGGCTGGGGGGCTGTCAAGAGGCAGGGCCTGTTAAAGCCCATTGCGGCACTTCCTGTGTGATTTTGGGCTATACAAAAATAGACTGTATTGTATTGTATTGTAAAGAGACCCGGGTTCGCTTCCCAGGTCCTCCCTGCATGGAGTTTGCATGTTTTCCCCGTGTCTGCGTGGGTTTTCTCCGGGTGCTCCGGTTTCCTCCCACAGTCCAAAGACATGCAGGTTAGGTCGATTGGCGATTCTAAATTGGCCCTAGTGTGTGCTTGGTGTTGGTGGGTGTGGCGCCATGCCCGGGATTGGTTCCCTGCCCTGTGCCCTGTGTTGGCTGGTATTGGCTCCAGCAGACCCCTGTGTTCGGATTCAGCGGGTTGGAAAATGGATGGATGGATGGATGTTGTCAGTGGCCTTGGATAAAGGTTTCGGCCAAATAATAAGATGTAATGTTTTTAAAAAATTGCTGTTGTCACTTGGTTATACCCAGAGACTAGGTAGAAAAAAGCATGAACAACGTTTGTGCATAAACAGATAATTAGACATATGTTGTTGATGCCACAATTCTTTCAATGTATTTTGCTTTATTTTTGTAAATTTGCTTTTCACAATAATGTGAAACAAGGAAAGCAGTTTTAAACAAGCATTAGAAATGCCCAGTTTGGGAAACTACTTTTACTTTCATGCTTAAAGTGTAAAAATGACTGCTTTTATACTTTTACTTGAGTAAATTTTACTGACTGGTACTTCAGCTTTTACTGGAGCATTTTTCCAGTGGGTATTTGTACTTCCACTTAAATAAAGAATTTGCAGACTTTTGCCAACTCTTTATTTTGTGGCGAAAACCCTATGTTCCTGTACTTCCTGTTTTCAGAAAATATTTTTATTTTTCATTTACTCAGGGAAATGACAAAATACACAACATGATTTATCTGTTGTAGACAACGTATGCAAACATTGTATTAAACTGAAAAAATCTGTAAAATGCTAAAAACTGGCATTTACAGGGGATGATAATTCCTAACTCTATATTCTCAGGAAATATATTACTTTCTTTTTTTCTACTTGTTTCATTGGATAAAATACTCTGCTTTAAGGTGTGATATTTTATTGCAAAAAATACATTCACAACTGAACATTAAATGAAGGTCCTATAAATATAAGTATTTGGACAGTGACACAGTTTTCATAATTTTGGATCTGTACACCACCACAAAGGATTTGAAATACAGCAATCATTACGTAATTGAACCTTAGACTTTCAGTTTAATTCAAGGGGTTTAACAAAAATATTATATTAGTTGTTTAGAAAAAACAGACAATTTTATAAATGGTCCCCCTATTTTCAGTGGCTTAAAAGTATTTGGACTAACTAACGTAATCATAAATATAATTATCATTTTCAAAATTTTGTTGAAAATCCTTTACAGTCAATGACTGCCTGAAGTCTGGAATCCATGGACATCTTCAAATGCTAGGTTTCCACACTACTGATACTTTACCAAGACTTTAATGAAGCTGTCTCGTATTGCTGCTTGTTCGTTGAACTTTCTGCCATAAGTTTTCTCTTTAGCAGTTGAAATGCAAGTCTTTACTTTCATGAAGTCTTCTCTTGATTGTAGACTTTGGCAATGACAGGTCTACCTCCCAGAGGGAGTTCTTAGTTTGGCTAAATGTTGTGAAGTGGTTCTTCATCACCAGAGAGAATTCTGTAATCATCCAGCACAATTGTCTTCTGTGGTTTTCCAGGCCTTCTAGTTAGTGCTGAGTTCATCAGTGTGGTCAATCGATTTAAGTATATACCAAATGGTTAATTTGATCATTCCTTGTGTTTCTGCCATCTCTCAGATAGGCTTATTTTGTTTTTTCAGTCTAATGATGGACTGTTTTTAGTTGCATGGGCAGCTCTTTGGACCTTATATTGAGAGTTCACAGTGACAGCTTCCAAATGCAAATTCCACACTTGGAATCAATTCCAGAACTTTTACCCACTTACTAGTTAATAAATAATGAGTGAAAAGCTCCAAGTTGGCTATGGAATACCTTGTCAATCAATTGTCCATATACTGTACCTTTGAGCCCCTGGAAATGGTGAGACTATGCAAACAAATGGTGTCATTTCTAAATGGATCATACTACATTTTTGGTAAACCCCTTAACTTAAAGCTTACAATCTACACTCCAATCACATAATTACATAATGATTGCTTTATTTCAAATCCATTGTGGTGCCAAAATTACAAACACTGTCCAAATACTTATAGATCTGACTGTATATTTGGTTTCTGGAAAATATGCTAATTTTAAATTATTGCTATTGCCAATGAAAAATTGCAAAATGTGTGACAGATGTAGCCCCCATTTGGATAGAGCTGGTATGCATTATATTTAAATGGGAGGACACACATTATGGTAAAACTTCCCAAATATTAAACTCAACTCTTAAATAAATGGCCTCAGCCACTGCATTTGAAAATTACACGGACAAAGTGACAGGTTATCATCATAGAGCACACTCATGAACTTGCATATACTTTTCCAGTTTAGCATCATTCAAGATAAATAATTGTGTTACATTTATTTATTTTACAAGACAAGTGGAAAGCATTGCTTTATTGATGACATTATAATAGCATGTGGTATAAAACAGTGTGTTAGTGTTACTCAGGATCAAGCTGGAGGCTATTCTATATATAAATTCTCTACAAGATATACAGTTTTAGTCTAGGCTACTCCCCACTGTGAGTGTTTGTTCATGGACTGAAAAATTTCCAACATTAAGATTCATGGTCATCAAGCATCCAGTAATATGGACCTTTTTTCCAACTCTAAGAGTTTCACATTAGTTACTTGCAACTGCAAAATTTATATCACTGTGAGTCAGAGGGCCAAAATGAAACAAAACACTTGAAGCTAACTTCTTACAACAGAAGACAGTCATTACGGGCAAACTACAAAAACAATCCATCACTCATCTGCACAGACAACCCCATGGTAAATAGCTACATGCAATGTCATGGCATCAAATTTAACAAGAGTTCTAACAAAATCCACTTTATTTTCTTTGGTGAAAAAATATATCTTCAAGCTGTTGGACAAGTCTGACTGAAGGTTAAGTAAGCTGACCATGCCAAAACGAGAAGAATTATTAATTTCCTTCACAGCCAATGTCCTTAACACAATAATAATTGCTTCACTATACTAGAGGTGCGATTTCTAACATAAAAGTTGTTGTGCACCTCACCTTTAATTGTAATGCTTGAAATAGCCTTTTCTGTCTAAAAAAGTTTTGTTAAAGTATAAGTAGAGATGCACAGATAGCATTTCCTATTTTGAAAAATGCTTGTGCTGTTCATTGTCATTGGTAGGATAGAATAATGGCATACAATTAAGTCATGCTGTCTTATAGCTCCAGAGCTCTGAGTTTCAGGTAAAGCATTTTTCTCCCTTACTAACATTTCTAAATTATCCTACCAGAAATGAACTTTGCCACAAAAGTGGCCTTGGATAAAGTGGCATTCTGTCCAGTGTTGTCAGACTAAACATTGGCCCACTATGACTCTGAATTGGATAAAGACTATAGAAACTGTATTGATGTATTTTTTTCTTTGTTCCATTCTAACCTCCACCCCTCCAGCTGTTCATTTTTAGAATTGTACCTGTTACTCTTTTTGTTCAAGTTATCTTTGGTGTTCTCTTTTTAGATAATAAGGAGGTTCAAGTCAGTTATCAGTAGAATGGTTATATTTTACCATCTTGTGTCTCTTTCCCTCGGTGAATTTTTTGGCCTTTCATAGGATTGTCCATAGATAGAAATTGTTGTTTAGTTTGAAGCTTATGTCTGAAGTTAAGTTTAAATGCCATGAGTACATAATGAAATGAATCTCACGTGGATCTCTCCTCCCAACATTGAAACAATACCAACAGACACAAACATACAAATTGTATGGTATTTGTTCTTCTGTCCATACCTGCATGCATAATTTTTTTCAATCAAATCATAAGAAATTTCCTCTGATTTTTTTCTAATTTTAGACTAACTCTCAGATAATTCTAAAATTCCTGTATCATGTTCTGCTCAGAACACAGACTTTTTATTTAGTTAAAAGCATTGAAGATACTAGAACTTGGATGTCTATCCTGAACAGACAGAGAATAAAGAAAGCTATTCTGTTTTGGAATATTGTGTGGTTACATAATAGAGTGGATAAGTCCTTTCATAACATAAACAGGAAAGGCAATTAACTAGTAGGTTGTGGAAGAAATGCATGATGAATAAAGATATAACTTAAAGATGGAACTGTGGTGAAAGTTAAACCATAATGGAAAAAACATGAAAAAAGAAGAGCCACCCATAATATAACCAAAGCAGCAGAAAAAGCTTCTTGATGGCAATGGCTTAAGAGAGGAGAATGTTAAGAGGTAAAGTAGCTAACTGGCAATTTGAACAGAAGATGGGAATTGATCAGCTCCAGCTGGGTCTCTTGGAGAGGTTATATGATAATGAAAGATCTAAAACACCAATTGATTCCAGGAACATCACTCAGGATGTGTCCAGAAGTGCATCAACAAATATGTTACTAATATTGCTGATTCATCAGTTATGTCCAGAAAAGACTGGGTAACAACCACAAAAAGGGTGGCGACAACTGGAGAGGCAGTAACAGCAAAGAGAAATGGCAACAGCAGCAGAAAAGGGCCTATAACTCAACCTGCATTCTCTGTGAGGAGGAGGCCAAGCAGTCTACTGAGAACCCAAATGAAATATAACCCCAGGGGTTATATTTAATATATAATGATTGAGCATTCAATCAGGACAGATCCACTAGGATATAATGTTAAAGGACAAACAACAATGAGTGAAAGATGCCCATGCAGGAAAATCTGCATGCATGATCGAGACCTCAAGATCTGCCAAGCTGAGATGAAGTATAAAGAGGGAAACAAGTATAATACAATGCACATATATTCATCCTGGTGAGATGCAAGGGGGGCTAGACCTAGAGTGCCCAAAACAATAATCTTGAGTATTGCAAGCAGTTTTGTCCAAAACTAAGACTGAGAGGAGGTTGATCATGTTGCCAGGATCCATCCTTACATCATTGTGGAGCCAGTTTGATTAGAACGTAGATCTAATCTTGGACGTGACTTGACTACGATTACAAGGTATCTCACAGCAGAAAGGTTTTGAGAAGTGGAAAGAAGAAGAGCCAAACAACCTCACACCACAAACCAAAAGGGAAAAATTGATACACAACATCAGAAAGAAACTAAAGCCTCTAAAGCACTAGTCAAAACTGGAAGAAATGTCTGGTAACATCATTAGCTACTGTGCAGCTAGGTGTTTGCTAGTCAGCGCTAGGCTAGGAAACAACTGAAAGAAATAATTTTTTTCAAACATACCTGTTCTTTCTGCACCAATACTACATGCTTCTTTGAAACAGGAAGACTATGTTGTTGGCTTCTTTGAAACAAAACAGAAGGGACACATGTGGTCTTCCTTACCAGTTTTCTCAAGATTAGTGTGTTCTTCCTCAGTGATTGGTGAAAATCTAGATGCTGTATAATATTTAGTGAATAATGCATTCCTAATATTGATCTCCTTTCTTCTTTTTTTCTACTGAATGTGGCTACCTTTAAGTGAGCAAATGGCACTGGACTTTTCATAACTCTTCACTGGCATGTGCTTCATGGCCTCAAATGGGACAAGTTCGAACCAGAAGTGCAAATCTGCAATTAAAAAAACAACAACAAAAGGTGGTCCTCATTTTAATATGGGTGTTAACCTTCAAGTTCCATCTCTGAATTGGAAAGTTCAAGTTGGACATGTGCATACATACACAAAGGTATAGAGAACACTGCAGGGCCAATTGGTCCAGCCCCTCAGTAGAAAACAAGCTTGTAGCACTGGCCAGAAAGACAACTTCACATAGTATAAAAAGAAGTAAAAAAAATTATATTGAGCATATGATAAAAAATAGGAAAAAATGCTTAAGACAACAAAGTTGAGGCATGTTATAACATTTTTATAAAAAGTTAAAATACTGATGGAAGCGTATTACTTATTTTGTACATCTAGTAGGGCTGTGCTCCATTGGCATTTAATTCTGAAACACCACTGAATGGAAGCATGTGCAGATGTTACTAGAGAAATCAAAAATATGAATAAAATAAGATAAATTTTGATTTCCTCTTCTTTTCAAGGATTGTCGATTTGTTCATCTTTTTCTGGGTATAATTATTTTAATCACTTTTTAACAATCATCGACATAATGTCAAAAAATATATCACACGCATTTTCTAGCATGGGCACATAAAGAGTCTTGAGGAATTTTAGTAAACTGTTGACAAAGTAAGCAGACATTGTTCACTCTTTAAGGAAACTTCAGTATTTTTACATTTATGGTTATTTATTCACAATTATGGTGCATTGTTATTTGCTCTAGACTCTTACTTAGTTAAGTAAAGGTACAATATATTAATAATTGTATTAAAATTAACATCCCTTGCAGCTTACAAATGTCATCAATAGGACTGAAGTCCAAATGTGAAACAAAAAGCTTAGTACAAAATTATAAACTAAATCAAATATTAATCACCATTTTTGTGCTCAATGGCATTTATTTCCATGATTTCAAGTGTTAGTTGAATCACAGTAATAAAGGAAATTGTACAACTGGCAGGAATCATAGTTTCAGATTTAAAATTAGTATTTCTGTTTTGCACCCTCCCTTACCATAACCATAATCATTTATGGGGGAGGAGTGAAAGCTTTAGATTCCTGAAAAAATTTGATCTCTGACGGATCTCAATGTTTAAGGGTCCCCTAATACTGAAAACATCGGTATCTTGATGATGGCTGTGTGTCTCTGTGTGTGTTTGTCTGTGTGTGTGTTTATGTGTGTCACAGTTTCTTGAGGACAGTCTAGATCTAAAACGGCTGGACGGAAAAATACCAAACTTGAAACTGAAGCCAGTTATGAGATGGCAATGTGCTGATTAGTTCTTGAACCAAATCGTGCAAGAGAAAGAGGCACTCCAGAGGAACCCTCAAATACTATAATTCCCATAGCATGAGAATTATTAATTTTTCTCATCAATTGCTATTGTAATGACCTATTTTATGATCAGAAAGATCAGCTTCAGAGCGGTAAATAATTACTGAAATGTAATAGAATAGTTTGGGTAACTTGGTTCCTAGGGCACAAAGCCTACTGATGCGCACATCTGAATTTTTTTCCATCACTCAGTGAGCATACAGTACTCAAAAATACCAAAGTAGTATACAGAAATTTCAGAATTATAAGACAAACAGTTATTGTACCAGAAGGATTAGATTAGTGAATTTCTACTGAAATTGTACTTCTCAGATGTGCTCAGCTGTGTTTGTATTAAACAAACAAAAAAAAAAAGCAAAAAAATTATTTTAATGTTTCATCCCCTCAACACTCTATCTAAGCAGGTTTGAGACTTAATTGTTAGGTTACTTTCGATTGCTTCAATTACTGTTAAACCTTATTAACAGTACAATATGTAAATCATTACAATTAAATTATCAGTAAGGTACTGATATTCACAGTTACCACTGGACAGACACTTTTTAATAAAGGATATCAGTCGTATAAAAGTTTGAAAGTCATTAGGTACTCACAAAGGTACTTTAGACATTTTTTTTATTTATCTGTTCTCACTGGTGTAGTTTTTATTTGTTCAGAGGCTGTACATTTTGGTAAAATTGCAATTTCTGCTTGAGATGTCCCCTCTTGAGAAGTTCACCTATTGTTATTTATCCCAGAAATCTACTGCATATTTTCAAGGTTTTTAACTCTCCAAATAAGGAGAAATGAAAAATAATATAATTCAAATAAATAAATACAATCAGATGTTAAAAAATCAGGTACTTTTTGTAAGTTAAAAAAAGTGTTCAAAGGTTAAATTATTGAGCCTCCAGCAAGTTAACTGAGAAATGAACAGAGTCAGCTCTTCAACTTAATTTATGCCTTTTGATTTATGGGATTAAATGTAACTGTTAAAAATAAAGAGGTAGTGTACACAGTACATGTGCCACACAACTGAGATTAATACATAGTTAATAATAATAATAATACATTTTATTTAGTTAGTTTAGTTTAGTTAGTTCCCAAATAAAAAGCACATAAACAAAACTAAAAGTACCAGAAAATATAAGAAATTAAAACCAAACCAAGCCATTGTAATCATAGAGAAAAAGCCAATTTGAACAGATGGGTTTTAAGTTTACATTTGAAAGTTGAGAATGATTCAGTACTTCTAAACTTAGTAGAGTTCCAGAGCTTGGGAGCAGAACGGCTGAATGCTCTGCTCCAAATGGTGGTTAGACGGACAAGAGGGACAGTCAGGTGGATGGAGGAAGAGAATCTAAGGTTACTGGAGGGAATGGCAACATGAAGAAGGTCAGACAGGTATAGAAGGGCGAGGTTATGAATGGCCTTAAATGTTAACAGAAGAATTTTAACATCAATTCGAAACTTAATCGGGAGCCAATGAAGCTACTGCAAGACCAGAGTAATCTGGTGAATAGACAGTGTTCAAGTAGTGATGCGGGCAGCAGAATTCTGGACCAGCTGAAGCTTATGGAAAGATTTATTAGAGAGACCAAAGAGGAGTGAATTGCAATAGTCCAGATGAGAAGTAACAAGACTATGAAAAAGAATGGCAGTGGTATGGGGAGTGAGTGAGGGGTGGATGCGATTAATATTACGTAGGTGGAAGTAAGCAGACCGGGTGATGTTATTAATGTGAGATTGGAAAGATAGAGTACTATCAAGGATGTCATCCAGACTCTTGACCTGAGGTGAAGGGGAAACAAAGGAGTTATCAATAACAAGTGAAAGATTATCTGCTTTGGATAATGTTGATTTTGTACCAATGAGGAGAACCTCAGTTTTGTCACTGTTTAATTTAAGAAAATTTGAAGAAAACCAGGATTTAATTTCAGTAATGCAGTCAATAAACGAAGATGGTGGAAAAGAAGAGGTGGGTTTACTAGTAATGTAGAGCTAGGTGTCATCAGCATAACAGTGAAAATCAATGTTACGTTTACGAAAGATATTGCCAAGGGGAAGAAGGTAAATAATTAGAAGAAGAGGCTCCAGGGTAGCGCCCTGGGGCACACCTGAAGTAACAGCGGTGGGTTGGCATGTGAAAGTTTTAAGCTGAATGAACTGAAGTCACAAGAACTATTAGAGAACTATTATTATTCAACACCATCCAACCTCTGCTCCTTAGGGATAAGCTGACAGAGATCGGAGTAGATTTATACCTAGTGGCATGGATCGTGGACTATCTTACAAACAGACCTCAGTATGTGCGTCTTGGGAACTGCAGGTCTGACATTGTGGTAAGCAACACAGGAGCGCCGCTGGGGACTGTACTTTCTCCGGTCCTGTTCAGCCTATATACATCAGACTTCCAATACAACTCGGAGTCCTGCCATGTGCAAAAGTTCGCTGACGACACTGCTATCGTGGGCTGCATCAGGAGTGGGCAGGAGGAGGAGTATAGGAACCTCATCAAGGACTTTGTTAAATGGTGCGACTCAAACCACCTACACCTGAACACCAGCAAAACCAAGGAGCTGGTGGTGGATTTTAGGAGGCCCAGGCCCCTCATGGACCCCGTGATCATCAGAGGTGACTGTGTGCAGAGGGTGCAGACCTATAAATACCTGGGAGTGCAGCTGGATGATAAATTGGACTGGACTGCCAATACTGATTCTCTGTGCAAGAGAGGACAGAGCCGACTATACTTCCTTAGAAGGCTGGCATCCTTCAACATCTGCAATAAGATGCTGCAAATGTTCTATCAGACGGTTGTGGCGAGCGCCCTCTTCTATGCGGTGGTGTGCTGAGGAGGCAGCATTAAGAAGTAGGACGCCTCATGCCTGGACAAACTGGTGAGGAAAGCAGGCTCTATTGTAGGCATGGAGCTGGACAGTTTGACATCCGAGGCAGAGCAACGGGTACTCAGCAGGCTCCTATCAATTATGGAGAATCCACTGCATCCACTAAACAGTGTCATCTCCAGACAGAGGAGCAGCTTCAGTGACAGACTGCTGTCACTGTCCTGCTCCACTGACAGACTGAGGAGATCGTTCCTCCCCCAAACTATGCGACTCTTCAATTCCACCTGGGGGGGTAAACGTTCCCCTCCTCGAACCGCCACCTTATCGTGGTGGAGGGGTTTGCGTGTCCCAATGATCCTAGGAGCTCTGTTGCCCGGGGCTTTATGCCCCTGGTAGGGCCACCCAAGGCAAACTGGTCCTAGGTGAGGGATGGGACAAAGTGCAGTTCAACATAACCTCCTATGATGAATAAAAAATTTGGACGGCGTTTTCCCTCGCCCGGACGCGGGTCACCGGGGCCCCCCTCTGGAGCCAGGCCTGGAGGTGGGGCTCGATGGCGAGCGCCAGGTGGCTGGGCTTGCACCCATGGGGCTCAGCCGGGCACAGCCCGAAGAAGCAACGTGGGTCCCCCTTCCCATGGGCTCACCACCTATGGGAGAGGCCAAGGAGTTCGGGTGCACTGTCGGAGTTGGGTGGTGGCCGAAGGCAGGGACCTTGGCGGTCCGATCCTCGGCTACAGAAGCTGGCTCTTGGGACATGGAATGTCACCTCTCTGAAGTGGAAGGAGCCTGAGCTTGTGTGCGAGGTTAAGAGGTTCTGGCTAGATATAGTCGGGCTCACCTCGACGCACAGCTTGGACTCTGGAACCAATCTCCTTGAGAGGGGCTGGACTCTGTACCACTCTGGAGTTGCCCCTGGTGAGAGGCGCCGAGCGGGTGTGGGCATACTTATTGCCCCCCGACTTGGAGCCTGTACATTGGGGTTTACCCCGGTGGATGAGAGGGTAGCCACCCTCCGCCTTCGGGTGGGGGGACGGGTCCTAACTGTTGTTTGTGCGTATGCACCAAACAGCAGTTCGGAGTACCCACCCTTTTTGGAGTCCCTGGAGGGGGTGCTAGAGGGCATACCTTCTGGGGACTCCCTCGTACTGCTGGGAGACTTCAATGCTCACGTGGGCAATGACAGTGAGACCTGGAAGGGCGTGATTGGGAGGAATGCCCCCCCGATCTGAACCCGAGTGGTGTTTTGTTATTGGACTTCTGTGCTTGTCACGGATTGTCCATAACAAACACCATGTTCAAGCATAGGAGTGTTCATATGTGCACTTGGCACCAGGACATCCTAGGCCTCAATTCGATTCGATGTCTTGGACACGGGTGAAGAGAGGGGCGGAGCTGTCAACTGATCACCACCTGGTGGTGAGTTGGCTTCGATGGTGGGGGAGGATGCCGGTCAGGCCTGGTAGGCCCAAACGTGTTGTGAGGGTTTGCTGGGAACATCTGTCAGAGCCCCCTGTCAGAAGTAGCTTCAACTCCCACCTCCGGCAGAACTTCGACCACATTCCGAGGGAGGTGGGGGACACTGAGTCCGAATGGGCCATGTTCTGTGCCTCTATTGTTGAGGCGGCTGACCGGAGCTGTGGCCATAAGGTGGTCGGTGCCTGTCGTGGCGGCAATCCCCGAACCCGTTGGTGGACACTGGCGGTGAGGGATGCTGTCAAGCTGAAGAAGGAGTCCTACCGGACCCTTTTGTCCTGTGGGACTCTGGAGGCAGCTAATAGGTACCAGCAGGCCAAGCAGAATGAGGCTTAGGTGGTTGCTGAGGCAAAAACTCGGGCATGGGAGGAGTTTGGGGAGGCCATGGAGAACGACTTTTGGACGGCTTCGAGGAGATTCTGGTCCACCGTCCGGCGTCTCGAGGAGGGGAAGCAGTGCAGTGTCAACACTGTATATGGTGGGGATGGTGCGCTGCTGACCTTGACTCGGGACGTTGTGGGTCGGTGGAGGGAGTACTTCGAAGACCTCCTCAATCCCACTAACATGCCTTCAAATGAGGAAGCAGAGCCTGGGGACTCGGAGGTGGGCTCCCCCATCTCTGGGACTGAGGTCACCGAGGTGGTCAAAAAACTCCTTGGTGGCAGGGCCCCAGGGGTGGATGAGATATGCCCAGAGTTCCTCGAAGCTCTGGATGTTGTAGGGCTGTCTTGGTTGACATGTCTCTGCAACATCGCATGGACATCACGGACAGTGCCTCTGGATTGGCAGACCGGGGTGGTGGTCCCCCTCTTTAAGAAGGGGGACCGGAGGGTTTGTTCCAACTACAGAGGGATCACACTCCTCAGCCTCCCTGGAAAAGTCTATTCGGGGGTTCTGGAGAGGAGGGTCCATCAGATAGTCGAACCTCAGATTCAGGAGGAACAGTGTGGTTTTCGTCCTGGTCGCAGAACAGTGGACCAGCTCTACACCCTTAGCAGGGTCCTGGAGGGTGCATGGGAGTTCGCCCCAACCAGTCTACATGTGTTTTGTGGACTTGGAAAAGGCGTTCGACCGTGTCCCTCGGGGAATCCTGTGGGGGGTGCTCCGGGAGTATGGGGTACCGGACCCCCTGATAAGGGCTGTTCGGTCCCTGTACAACTGGTGTCAGAGCTTGGTCCGCATAGCCGGCAGTAAGTCGAACCCGTTTCCAGTGAGAGTTGGACTCAACCGGGGCTGCCCTTTGTCACCGATTCTGTTCATAACTTTTATGGACAGAATTTCTAGGCGCAGCCAGGGTGTTGAGGCGGTCCGGTTTTGTGGACTCAGGATTGGGTCACTGCTTTTTGCAGATGATGTTGTCCTGTTTGCTTCATCAGGCCGTGATCTTTCAGCTCTCTCTGAATTGGTTTGCAGCTGAGTGTGAAGTGGCTGGGATGGGAATCAGCACCTTCAAAACCGAGACCATGGTCCTCAGCCAGAAAAGGGTGGAGTGCCCTCTCAGGGTTGGGAGCGAGATCCTGCCCCAAGTGGAGGAGTTCAAGTACCTCAGGGTCTTGTTCACGAGTGAGGGAAGAATGGAGTGTGAGATCGACAGGCGGATCAGTGCGGCATCCGTAGTGATGCGGGCTCTGCATCGGTCTGTCGTGGTGAAAAAGGAGCTGAGCCATAAGGCAAAGCTCTCAATTTACCAGTCGATCTATGTTCCTACCCTCACCTATGGTCATGAGCTATGGGTAGTGACTGAAAGAACGAGATTGCGAATACAAGCGGCTGAAATGAGTTTCCTCTGCAGGGTCTCTGGGCTCTCCCTTAAACATAGGGTTAGAAGCTCAGTCACCTGGGAGGGGCTCAGTTTAGAGCCGCTGCTCTTCCGCATCGAGAAGAGTCAGATGAGGTGGCTCGGGCATCTGATCAGGATGCCTCCTGGATGCCTCCCTGGTGAGGTGTTCCGGGCATGTCCAACTGGGAGGAGGCCCCAGGGAAGACCCAGGACATGCTGGAGGGACTATGTCTTCCGGCTGGCCTGGGAACACCTCGGAATTCTCCCGGAAGAGCTAGAAGAAGTGGCCAGGGAGAGGGAAGTCTGGGTATCTCTGTTCAAGCTGCTGCCCCCGCGACCCAACCTCGGATAAGCGGAAGAGGATGGATGGATGGATGGGGTAAACGTTAACATTATTCAAAGTTATTGTCTGTTTTTACCTGCATTTTTATTACTCTTTAATTTAATATTGTTTTTTGTATCAGTATGCTGCTGCTGGAGTATGTGAATTTCCCCTTGGGATTAATAAAGCATCTATCTGTCTGTCTATCTATCTATCTAGAGCTGTAAAATGTTAGAATGTGTGTTTGTGGGATGCCATTGTGGTGTTTATTGATAGCTGCCAGTGATGGTACAATAGTGAGCTCCATTTATCCTGAAAATAAAACTATTTGCTTGCCTCTTTTCTGCGCCATTATATCATAACCATTTAGAGAACAGTATACTCTTGTATTAACCATTTGAATCCATACTTTGTTTTGCTTTATTACCATTTAAATACAAAACATTCTTTATTACTCTGACCATTATCCATCCTTATATCCATCCATCTATTTTCAAACTTCCTTAATTCACAGGGATCGAGTCTCAGGATCCTTGGCCTCTCCAAGGAGCATTAGCTACTAGGAAGGATTCAAACCTGGACAGTAGCCATATTAATTTATCATAATTAAAAATGTAAAGTTTAATAATAGTAAAGAGATTAATTATTAGATTTTGTATGTTTTTCTGAAGAATTGTGCACCAGCATTGATTGTTAAAAGAGTTTTGCATTAAGAGTTAGGAAGACTATTAAGCGAATGACTGAGTATGTGCTCACTTAAAAAATAGTCAGTCAAAATGAGAATGAATCCTAGACAGAAGTTCTGGAGTGTGGACATTATTGGAGTGTGGACCTTCAGGGCTGTTCGCCTCACAATTTACCAATCAAAAACAGACTGGATCTTATATACCTCTGACCCAAACACAGAGACCGGAGGCGGGAAATGTTTACACACATAATAGGACTATGTCTGTTTTCATCCTGGAGACAGGAAATGTGGAGTGAATTTTAAAATCTGCTGGTAAAACCAAGCTATACAATACAGGTCCTATAAGTCTCCTAACTAATTAGAGAGCAATATACTGTATAATGATACTAGTTTGTAGGATGAAACTTTTAGGACTCTCTGTCCTGTTTTAAGAACTGGAGTAGCTGTCATTCATCATCTTTAAGGTTCTCTCAAACTAGCTGCCAAGTACAGCATAATTGATTGACATACTCAGTAATGCTAGCCACTGAAGGGGGATGTTAATGAAAATCTGAGATTAAGGTGAAAACCATATACATTCTTAAAAGGAGACAATTTGTTGTGCTGAATATTATATAATATTCCTGGTGATTTCTGCCAATGATAGGAAGTCACTCTTATCATTGACTAGAATTAATAGTAAACTGGAGGTATTTTTTTAAATCATGGTTTACTCTCTTTGTTTGCCCATTGACCTATGGGTGAAAACCTGACATTAAATTAATTGTGAATTCTAGACCTTTACAAAAGATTCTCAAGAAGTGAGACATAAGCTGCGGTCCATGATCAGAAATAATTTTACTATGAAAACCATGCAAGGAAACTATATGTTTAAGAAATACAGTATGTCAGGTAGTTCTTTCTCTGAGGTAATTTTTTTGCAAAGAACTAAATAAGCATATTTAAAGAAATAGCCCACTGCTACAAAAAGTAGTAGCATATCTACAGTACATATATTGGAAGGAGGAAGGACAGCAATAAAATCCATAGGCATTACCTCCCAGGCACATGAGGGACCTGGATGTGTTGTAATGCCCTGATGGGTAATTCTTGGAAATATTTAGCTCAACTGCAAATCTCACATGCAGAAACATAATTTTGAGTTTCCCATACATTTGGTTCCCATTTAAAATGCCTTTTGAAGTTACATAGCTGCTGAGAAACACCTGGGTGACTAAACATATTACTACTGTGAATCCAGTCAAAAACATGAACTTGTAAATCAGGCAGTACATAAAAATACCTGGGGTTAACTTGAAAGAGGGAAATGTTCAGGCTTTTTGCTAATTTCAGATAAGTCAAGTTTTTATAATCTGTATAAATTATGAACAGATATTTTGCTCCTTCTAACCAGTGTCTCCATTCTTCTGAAGCCAATATAATCATTAAGAGTTCCCGATTACCAATATCATAATTTAAATCCATTGGAGACAGTTTTTTTCAAATAGAAGGTGCACAGAGGCACCAACCAATGATGTTAATATTTTCTGTGACAACACAGCCCCTACCCCAATTCTGGATGCGTCAGCTTCCAGTATAACCTGGTAGGATTGGTCATGATGTCTCAAAATGGGAGCACTCGAAAACATGACTTTTTATTTATCAAAACATTTCTGAGTTTTTAGCTTTCTTTGTTAATGAAGTAATAGGAGCAATTACCAAACTAAATTTTCTGATAAACTGCATGTAGTAGTTTATAAACCCTATATGGCAGTGGACCTGTTAAACACTCTCTGGTGTTTTCCTTTGACAACTGCCTTTGTGTAATCTCAAAACCCAAAAAAACCCTACTGGCAAGGAATTCACATTTTTTTTTTAATTTCATGAATAAATATTTAGCTTATAAGTGTCTCAGCACTTACCTAACATGCAAAATATGTTTCCATATCATTAAGAGAAAAATCTAAATATTGTCTATATAGACTAGGCAAATACTGTACCTAAAATATCTTAAAATATATCATTAACATATTTCTGAAATACTGCCATTACATTTTCCAAACTATACAGTATCATCGAATACTTGAAGTTCCCTGTGGTGGTATTGGAAGTGATTTTCCACTCATTTCCCTTATGTATTCCAATCAAGTTATAAACATTCTGGAGATCTAATGTAGTAAATATAGTTGACCTCGTAACTTGATCGAGGAAAGAAGAGATATGTGGAAGAGAATAATTATTCTTTTTAGTAACCTGACTCAGCTGAATTAAATCGACTCAAATCAGTTAAGCGCATATATTTTTCCTTTAGGCAGAAAAGCAAAGCTATTGCGCACTCATATTGTCTATGATGTGGTAATATTTGAGACAACCAATTATTGAATACATCTTGAAACTCTACATTCTGGCAGAAGAAAGTTAATATTGGAACAAATGACTATGGGATGGTCATTTGATTTTTAACTGTTTAAATGGCACATAGGACTCCACCTTGTAATATCTTTATTTTTCCAATTAATACATGGATTACATTTTTGCAACCAGAGCTAAAATGAGTTTAGATATGGAAGACTGAGTGACGAAAAAGGTTATGGTTTCTTTATGAAATAGTCCTACTTGCAATTGCATGGGTTGAGAATTCAATTCTAATGATCTATTACCAACAGGCTTTCCATCGATTCACTTTTATTTCTATTGGATGTATAACAAGCTCTTGAAATAAATCTGCACTAATAAAATTTTCTACTGTGCCACAATTAATAAGTGTGGAAATGTTTATGTAATAAAGACTTGCTGGTACAATAATCATACTTATGTTTGATTCCCTAAATTCACTTTCCCAATATTAACTGAATATTTCCACTATTCATCCCTGCAAGTCAGATCCTTTCCAAGGTACGTTGTTGTTGTTTCTAATCTTATTTTTTATTTTTCAGTTCTTACTTTTTCTCCCTAAGTCCTTTGATTTCTTTAGCTGGGGAGACTAAACATTACACGGATTACTGTAAAACACTGAGGCAATTCCAAGCACTTGTTCTGTTACTTCAAAAAATGAGTTAAGGGTAGATCCTGAAAGTCTACAATGCCAAATTACTAACTAAAAATCAAAGGAGAAAAGTTTAAAGTTATATTCTATTGCAGGAATAACAAAAAATGAATCAGGAAATTAATCTTAGATAATTCATGAATATATGTGGTGACCTTTATATGGTCACATCAATAAAATTACCTGTCATGTACTCCCAGTGCATCAAGATGTACACCTGAATTCCATGTATCTGAAAACACGGCAAAAAATATCAAAATGAATTTTACAAAAATTTAATGAAAGGTGCCATTCAGACCGAAACATTTTTTGACCTATGAATGTTGATATAAAATTGATTTTTAAGTCCATTCTTTAGCTTTCAAGACTATTATTTTGTCTCATCATTTTTTCATTGCATTTTTTTCTGTCCCTAATCATAAAAAAATCTGCTAAAAGACAGGTGAATGGATTTTCTGAATGCTTTGAGTACGACAAATATAATTCAGACACTTGCAAAATAATTAAAGGATATGTTTGGTATTTTTCAAGTCAAAATTATTTCTTTTCAATCATAATGCATATATTATTTTGCCACATAAGAAAAGCATTCTGAAGTGATGAATATTTTATAAATTAAAAAAGTAACTCCCCTGCTCTTACATTTTTATAATTCAGCTAAACCGTACCAGGGGTTCTAATGTGAAATAAAAAACATTAATACTCAAAAATGTTATTGAGTATTGATCTGCGTCTTGATATTGCAAAGCAGTGTATTCATGTTGGTTTAAGAAGGAAAAAAGCAAAAAGCAAAACATGTTTGTGAGATTTATTAATTGCCTTCCTCTATGGCTTGGTCTGGGGTATGGAGTAACCTCAGAAAGTCATCGTCAAGCGTTGTTAGTGACATTATTGAATGTTGATGCCTAGATGTGAATTGCTGTATCTGTTCTCTAGACAACTAGCCAAAAATAACATACTTATGACCACTCACAGTTTATCACTATAAACTTTTGAAAAGATATGGCTGTTTTTGCAACCAGAGCAAAAATGAGTTGAGGAATTATAAATAGCTTGAATTCTGTTTCTGAGGTATTCATTTGTAATGATCAATTTTGTACCCTTGTCTTGTAACATCTATTTCCCAAACAACCCCCAGACTGATGTTTACTCAGTTAGGTTGACCTCCTTTGTAAGTTGCTTTGGATAAATCCAATAAGCAAGTAGATATGAATGTAAATATAAATTATAATGCACACATGTACTTTGGTGTTCTAGCAAGTGAAAGATTGAACATGTATGCAATGTGTTATAGTTTATCAGAGGGACACAATACAAAAAATAATGTAGGTAACCAGAAGAGAAACACCAAGAAACATGTAAAGATGAAAAACCAAAAGTCCATTCTTTATTCTAAAGTATGAAATCTGTAATCAAAATTCAAAGTCTTAGGAAAAGTTGTCAGAAACAACATAGTGCCAAAATAACAAAAGGATCTTGTGAATTCTTTTAAAATATCTGAAAACATTGATAGTGAAAGAACAAATAGAGGTGAACTTTATGCCCTTGATTTTGAATGTTTAAACACAAGACTTTCATGTCGACTGCCTAGCAACCTACCCAAACCAATAACACACATGGAAATTGTTAAAATCCACAAAATGGCATTGAAATGCAGTAAGGTGTAATAATACCTAAAATTCTAACACAAGTGGCAAGAACTGAAGACATTACATGCGTACATTTAGTTTTAATCAACCTGAAGTTTATTAAGCTTAGTACATGTTTTAGAATAGTCAGCATGGTAACAGAGTGGTCCTACCTCACAGAACCAGGTTCTGCTTAGAGTTTGCACATTCTCCTCACATGTTTATGGATTGATTCGTACCAATGAGTGCTAGTGGGTTTTGTTCACTCAAAAGTGTTCTCAGTTCTTTTACTACAATATTCTCAGCAAAAGTGACTCATCATGTGTTAAAAATTCAATAACTGGTTTGTTGTACTTCTGTCTGTTTCATTGTGGTTTGACTCTATTGCTCACTCTGCATTTTTTCATTTTCTGCACATTTTTTTTTGTGCGTGTGCATGCCACACCACAGAAAGTGCAATATGGTGGTACCAGACAAGGATGTTCCTTGTCGCCACTGTTGTTTGCAATCGCTATTGAACCACTGGTGGTTCACTGCCGAAATTCTTATCAGATAAAGGGGATTGTCAGAGAAGGACTGGAACAGAAAATTTCTCTATATGCAGATGATATGGTCTTATATATATCAGACCCAGAAAACACTGTCCCTGCTGTTTTAACAGCACTAACAGAATTTCAAAAGATATCTGGTCTTAGAATTAATCTGAATAAAAGTATACTCTTTCCAGTGAATTCACAAGCATATAATATTAGATTAGACACCCTACCTTTTACCATAGCAGATCAGTTTAAATACCTAGGGGTAAATATCACAAGTAAACATAAAGCTCTTTATCAACAAAATTTTGCCGTCTGTATGGAAAAAATTAAGCAAGACTTGCATAGATGGTCAACTCTTCATCTCACTCTAGCCGGAAGAATTAAAATTGTTGAGATGAATATCCTTCCTAAACTTCTCTTTTTATTTCAAAACATTCCAATATATATCAATAAATCATTTTTTAAACAGTTAGATTCAACAATAACCTCATTCATTTGGAACTCAAAACACCCACGTATCCGAAGAGCGACCCTACAAAGACCTCAGGCAGAAGGTGACATGGCTTTACCTAATTTTCAGTTTTATTACTGGGCAGCAAACATACAAGCCATAAAAACCTGGACACAAATAAACGAACATACACAGGCTTGGTCCGCAATAGAAGTAAAATCCTGAAGTACTTCTTTATACTCCTTGCTCTGCTCTCCAATAAATGCAAGTTATCGCAAATATACTAATAACCCAATTGTGCTTTACTCACTCAGAATATGGAACCAAATTAGAAAGCATTTTCAGATGGAAAATCTTTTATCAGTGGCACCTCTGCAAGAGAACCACCTCTTTCAACCTTCGCAAGTATATCCAGTTTTTAATACCTGGAAAAGTTTTGGGATTAAAATGCTCAGAGATCTTTATATAGACAACATATTTACATCTTTTGAACAATTACGTTCAAAATTCAACCTCCCAGCTACACATTTCTTTCACTATCTTCAAATTAGAAATTTTGTTAAACAGAAATTGCCCGATTTCCCCCACCTCGCACCCTCCACAATGCTGGAAAACATACTGCTCAATTTCGAGGAATTAAACACTATATCCACATTACATAAAATCTTATTAGAGTCCCTACCTTTTAAAGATCCAAGAGGACATTGGGAAGAAGATCTCTTAATCAATATATCAGAAAAGGAGTGGAAGGTAGCAAAACAGAGAATTCACTCGAGTTCTATATGTGCAAAGCATAGAATTATTCAACTAAAAATTATATATCGAGCCCATCTGTCTCGCTTAAAACTGTCCAAAATGTTTCCAAGGCAGGATCCAACCTGCGAACGCTGCAACCAAGCTCCTGCCTCACTGGGTCACATGTTCTGGGCCTGCACCAAATTAACATCATTTTGGACCAAAATTTTTAAGTGCCTTTCAGACAGCCTTGGGGTCACAATCCCTCCTAACCCATTAACAGCTGTGTTCGGTGTTCTTCCAGATGGACTTGAATTGGAGAAGGACAAGCAAACGGTGATTGCATTCACTACTCTTTTGGCACGCAGACTTATTTTGTTAAATTGGAAGAATCCTAATTCTCCTCTGATAAGTCAGTGGGAAACTGATGTTTTATATTATTTAAAATTGGAAAAAATCAAATTCTCAGTTAGAGGATCTGTACAAAATTTTTTTAAAACCAGGCAGGATTTAGTCAATATTATTTTAGAATAAGAGAAATAACTATTACCGCATTTAATTTCCTTCTCCATCTCTTATTTACATATATATTTACTTCTCCCTTTCTTTTGTTTAATGTTGCCTTATTAAAAAGCCCTAAGCAATTTTCCTTTAGCTAAGCTCTCCTTCTCAGGGGTGGGGTTTGATTTGTCTTCAATTTTGTTGGGTTATAAATTGATCTATTTGTATGGAATGATTACAATGAAAATTAATAAAATAAAAATATAAAAAAAAAAAAAAAAAAAAAAGAAGGTGCAATATGCAGGTGGGTTGGCTCTTTCAAAAATGTAATGCTCTTATAAAAATACTACACAGTGTAATCAGTTCAATTCATAATTATTGTTATTTGTAGAAAGTACAATGAAACTCTTAAGTACACTCTTCACTACCACACTGTGACTTGGCATGAATTTTACTATGTAGGCTACTTTATGTAAAATAACAAAATGTAATAGGAGAAAAGTAGGAGCTGTTTAGGATTTAAGTGACATCTGTCTGTTGTTAAAAGCAGTAGCCAAACATAATCACTGAAGAAACAGAATTCTATTATATGCTGTGTACAATATTTCATGGGCTGTTTAGAAGGTATAAAAATGTTATGTAGAAATATGAGTCATTTGAAAGAGCCACTCAAATCAAATAAAATTTATTGTAATTTATAATCCGTGGAACTAAAATCATTGCATATATTTTAAATGTCACTTATTCCTGTTTTGCTGTGAAAGCAGATAAAATGTCTCTACTTTAAAGGATGAAATATGCATATATTATATAGTATAGAATTACATGTTACATTACATATAATACTTATTTTTTATGAACTGATTAATCAGAAGTTAAAGTCCAGTTTAAACAGGTAGAGTGGCCCTCAGAGCATCTGCTCTGTTGACATTTTTTGAAAGTAAATTTGGATTTGAGAATCCTCTGACAGAACAAGAAAGGAGATTTAAATTGACATTTACAATGTCTTTCAGAAAGCTTTTGGCTTCAGGATTTCAAATTTGTTAACAGGCCAAACAAAAAGTCTAGACAAGGTAGCACATGTGGCAAATTTATCAACATGTATTCTTTTTAATTTACATTAGTGGTATTTATTCTCTGCGGTGGGTTGGCACCCTGCCCGGGATTGGTTCCCTGCCTTGTGCCCTGTGTTGGCTGGGATTGGCTCCAGCAGACCCCCGTGACCCTGTGTTCGGATTCAGCGGGTTGGAAAATCGATGGATGGATGGATGGTATTTATTCTGTTACCTTAACTGAGTTTGTGATATTGAAGATGACATCAAAATTGCAAAGACAGCAAAAAGCATTAAAAAAAGACCCAGACAATTTTCAAAATAGGAAAATGCAGTTTAATTTAGATAAGTGCAAAGTGTTACATGTAGGAAAAAAAGAATGCTAATTCTAAATATATAAGCAAAGAAGCTATAGAAAGGTTATAGGAGTTTATATTGTCGAAAGAAACGTATAGAAGTAATTTAGCAGCCAAACACAATGTTAAGTTTTATTAAAATACCAATTGAATTTCTATCAATTGATGTTATTCTCAAATTTTGTAATATTCAGGTAAGGCAACTTCTGGGGTTCTGTTTAAAGTTTAGGTCACTCTACTACAAAAAGACAACTCTTCTAGAAGCTGTACAGAACAGAGCAGCCAAGTGCATCTGTGGATTTAAGGGCATGACCTACTACAAAAAATAAACATAATTATGAGTAAACCTCCTTAGTCTTGAGCATGTAAGACTACTTATGGCCTAATCCAGGTCTTCAAATGTACACAGAAAAGTGTATGGAGTAAACTCAGTTAAAACAGGGAATTGCATACTTTAAAGTATTAGTGAAAATTAAGAGAACATTTTGAATCTGCCTTCAAAATAGGAATAACACAGCACTTCTTTACACTAATAGTCAGTGGCTTTGGAATAAGCTACCAAGCCAAATCAATAACTTCCAAAAAACCTCTGTATTAGATAGTGAGGGTACTAACTAAGTGAACAAGCTTTTTAAAATGTACATTCATATGACATAGTTCTCTAAAATGACTCAGAGAAAAAAAGTAACTCGCTATCTAAACACTGAAGCAGACATCTTGAGGAATTTATTAACTGATGACATTGTTTGCTATCCATTCTCCCAACATAAACCCACATAATACATTTTAAAATTGCAGTGAACTGCAGCCAATCCTGGATGCATTGGATGCAAGGCAGAAGTCAATCCTAGACAGGACAATGAATATTTGTTTGTACTTCAAAGTAGGCTGATTCAATCATTTTTATTTCTTGATTCCACACATTAGATGCTTGTAACTATAATAATATCACACCAAAATATGTTTCAGCACCTCAGATCTGTATACATTTGTCCAAGCCAATGTAAACAGCATGGTCTGATAAAACAAATGTGTTTACTACATCAATAAATCAATTACTAATTGGTTTAACATTTCAAGACTGACTTGAAATACATGCTCTTAAGACACTCTATATGAAGCACTTTAATATCTGAATTATACAAAACTTTGTTCCTTTACCAGTCTCTGCTGTCTTGCGTAATAAGATTAGAAATCATATTGTGAAACAAAGACAATCACTTTGGAAATATATCTGCCCAACAAAACTCGTTTATCATACTCTGTCATTTCAAAGTCAGCTTCTAAGACTGTGGGCCCCAATACAGGGCTGACTAACACCAGTTCCCCAGTTAGCCTATTTGCTCTCTGCACACCAAAGTGCCTACGACCCCGTCCTCCAACCACAGCAAAACGCAGGCTGTCACCATGCTGGCGGATTGCAGACATCCTGAAGAGTACATGAGGAGTGGTGTAGTTAGAAACCAAAGACTGATAGTGGAAGGAGATGGAGGATGTAGACTGTGCACAGACTTTGTTGCCCACTGGACATGGATTCCTTTCACATCGTCTGCAATTTCAAACAGGAGGGAAATAAACAAATTCCTGTTAAATGTCATTAGGCTATATTTAAAGTGCTTTATAAACACATTTATTGAGGGCAATACAGTATTCTAAGCCAAATTAGAGTGCCTGAAATGGAATAAAATTGACTTATTTAAAGTAAAACACAAAAATGAACTTCATTATATATTAAGCAAGATTCAACATTTAATTGTTATCAAAATTCTTTTTTAGAAAGTCAGATGACTGATATTTAAAGAGTCAAATAACCTGTGTTAGATATTGAAGAAATATTTGGATCCAAATCTCTAATATGCCCACGTTTAAGTATGTGCTGAGGAAGTCTGTATTTTACACAGAATATTTTTGTGACACATAAGAAATGATCTCTTATATATATTTCTCTTCTGGTTAGTCCTACTTCCTCTTCAAAAGCGGTCCCGCCCACACGCAGCCGACACAGCATTTCTCGATTGCTATTTGTCCTCTTCGAAACCCTTCCCCACGCTTCCTGCAGTTCCTCTTCAAAACTGGTCCCGCCCACACATAGCCGACACGGCATTTCTCGATTCCTATTCCTGCTCTTCTAAACCCTTCTCCATGCTGCCTGAGGCCTCCCATACACCCCCCACGCCGCTTTTCTCGATTCCTATTCCTCCTTCGGACTACTATGTCTTCCCCACTCCTCTCTCATGACCCCATTGGTATCACATCACTGCCCTATATCTAGCCTGACCATGTGACCTTTCACTTCAGCAATGTGTGTGTCTGGGATCTTTTCCGTAGCCTGCTACAGGAAGGTACTCTGTCGACCACTGGCATTGGTTTCGCTCCTTGCTATTCGTTTTGCTCCTTCCTATTTTCATTATACTGCAACGGTTGTTTCCTATGCCTTTGTTATAAAATGAATGACAGTATCCCTAATTTCCGCCAAATACTGCCTGTCATCTTCTGCGGTTCTCGAGCCCTCACCGTTGCCCCTTCCATCAACAAACACAGGCTGTGGAACGAAATGAAAGTCCTAAAACTCACAAAAAAATATGAGAGCTCTCAAAAATGAAAGCTACAAGACCAATACTGAACGTCACAAATGATAATTCTACATATTAACAACAAAGTTCTTGATCTTATACAGGGTGAAAAAGTGACCTTCAAGAGTGTAGATACAGTAGTCAGTGACAATCCTAATGATCAACTAATGTACCCACAGGAGTTTTTACACACCCTCACACCAAATGGCATGCCTCCCCATATCCTTCATCTGAAGGTGGGAGCTGTAGTTATGCTCCTCTGAAATATTATGCCATCAAAAGGTCTTTGCAACGGAGCAAGACTCATTGTTACCCGAATACATACAACTATTATTGAGTGCAAACTGATCGCTATCCAAAATTCTGAAACAATCTTCATTCCCAGAATCTCTCTCCTTGCTTCCGACACCAATCTCCCTTTTAAATTTAAACACACACAATTCCCACTCAGACTTGCCTTCTCCATGACTATCAACAAGTCCCAAGGACAAACATTTGCAAAGATTTGCGTTAATCTACAACAACCAGTCTTCAGCCACGGTCAGTTGTACGTGGCTTTTTTGGGCTTAGATCTTTCGACTCATTATCTGTCTTCTCCACCAAAACACCTGTTCACAACTCTGTCTTTCAAGAAGTATTTATTTCTTCTTGATTTCTGAATTCCTTTCTCACCATTTTCCGTTCCTATTCTTACACCGCCGTATGCTACGGTGGGCGTCGGCTAGTATATTATAGTTGTGTAAATACAGAAAATGGAAAGAAGCACTGAGACAACATGATATCTTCAGTGTCTTTAGATGTGCATCAGAATGGTCCTCAAATTAAGCAAGCTAGCCTAATAGTGATTTTAATAATAAATTAAAAGTTAATAATTAAGAAAAAATGATTTTAATAATAATTTGAATATCATCTTTGAGGAAATGGCTTGTTAATAGCTCATCAATTTCCAAATGACAATTTAATGTCATGAAGTATTTAGTTACTCAACATTAATTATACAATTGTGTTGCCTCACTGTGGACACATAAACATATTTGTTAATTATTTGTTTGAAGTTTTGTGATCATTATGATCTTTTTCTTAAATCGTCTTTGCCATTTCTTTTATCATTAGCCAGCTGCAGTTTCAGGAGTTATCATTTTGCAGATATATTGCTTCTATCCATGAAATGAGACATTACAGTGACTGAGAACCTGATCTGGCATAACATTTTACAACAGTTTACACAGTTAAACATTATAAAATACCTTTATAACATTCATACATATATAGTAGAAATTTGTAGAATACCTGGGTGTGATAAGCCACCCACTTGGCCTAATTTAGTAAACCTCTAACTTTGCTTTCTTTCTCTTTACTTACACTGGGGAAGTCTTGACGTAGCTAGTGTTATGCCGTGTTTTTGGACATTCAGGTCGAACACATTGAAAACCCCCAAATGTGTTCACACACAGTTCATCCTGGCTGCAGTTGTGCTGACGACCAGCACACTCATCTACATCTGCAACATATTTAAAATATAGTGTGAACTTATACTTCAGACGTAGACAAAATAGTATGTACAGATGACAAGAATAAGCATTTTAATATTAATTAAATGTTCAAGCAAAGAAAAACATTGTTTATTTTTGAAGATTATAATTGAATTATGATGTGGGAAAAACTGTATACATTACATTTTATGACATTTTTACTAAAAGGTTAAAATATAGTAAAAATCTCCAGAGGCTTAGTAGAGAAAATAAACCTTACAAGACTGAAAAAGCAAAACAACATCTATTAAAAGGAAAACATTTCCGTAGTTTGAAAGTCATTAATGACCTTGAAGCATGCTTTGAGTCATCAAAGGTTATGTGCCTTGAGGCACATAAAATATTGAGATAGGTAGGGTACAACAGAAAAGGTTGCAAGCCTTCCTGGCTTGAAATGTTGCTAAACTGAGTCAGGAAAAAAAAAATTCTCTGGTTATTGTAAGACAAGTTAAGTGTCTTCCTAGCCTTCTTCTAAATAACTTGGCATTAAAGTTGAAAAAATTTAATATTAATAGCACTGATTGAGAAGAATTGTGATTTAAGTGTATAAATCCAATGATACCACCTGCAATAGGAGCATAATTGTGGAGGGCTAAAAAGAAAATTGTCCAGTTTGTTTAGAAATTCAAAAACATTTCCACTTTCAGTATTTTCTTTATTGCTCAGTATGGGAAAAATGTTTCTGTGGTTTTTTCAGTTCAGCGCCAAATTATACCATCAGACTCTCCAGAGAGGTAATCTGTTGATCATGATGGTGCATTGTTTCCAGCAGTGTTTGAAATTTAGGAAAATCTTGCTTTACTCAGTTTTGATTTCTTGTATGTCATTTTGGAGAGTACCAAACTCAGCCTGGGAGTTTCGCTGTAGAATATTAAAAATGGTAGACAACTGGCTGGCCACAAACCTCCATAATTTATCTGTGGGCATATTCACACTCTGTCCTTCACGGAGCTGGAGACCTTCTTGAACCATATGCCATCTTTTGATTTTAGAGTTGTTATATAAAAATGACGCAACTTGGAGGGGGATGAGAAGTATAAAATTAGGAAAAAGCAAGCATGGGTGGGAAACCACCATAATATGTGCCCATAAACCACCAAGGGACATGAGGTCTATGAGATATCCATGTGTTAATAGATTTTGTTATATTTAAGGCACAAATTGAAGTGTAACTGAAGAAGGAGATACTTAAACAGAAAATTATATTGGAAGCAAAAAGTTTCATGGTAAATGCTGGAAAAACCAAGGTGATAGCAGGAGGAAAAGAGGCATGAAGCAAGGAAAAGGTGGGTGCATGGCTGTGCAGCATGGGTGGTAAAGACGTTGAGAGAAACTCATCCAATATATGTGTGAGGGGTTCAGAATACTGATGCAGTAAATGTAAACTTTGATATTGACAATGGAGTTGTTTTGGAGTTAAGAGAGGTGAAAGGTCTTATTCTGGGGAGAAATTTACAAAGATGGTTTGGGAGTGTTCAACAAAAGGCAGAGGGTGGTTGGGTGAAGAGGTGTATAGTGATGGAAGTGGAGGAGGGGATGATGTTAACAGGGAGGTCAAAGAAGATGTGGCTAGGCTGTGAGGAACTAGGACCAATCCCAGCAGCACTAGGCAGGGATAATCTCTGTTTGAGAACCAGTTCACTCATGCACATACTAGCACTTCCAAACTGTGGGTCAGTTTAGAGTTACTATCTTGAGAAAAAACAACACAGACAAACATCCAAATTCCATATTCCTAGAGCTGTAAGGCAACAGTGTTAATAATGTGTCACCATTTCATTCTGTAAAACACTGTTACTCAATTAATGTATTTACTATTTTAGTATGTTACAAATACAATTTAAAATAGACAATTACTTTTAAACAAATATGGGAAGACAATATTTCCATAACTGATCCAAGTTTTTCTATTTGAAAAAAAATATTGGAAACAAACTGACCTTTGCAGAAACGATACCCAGGGCCAAGGTTGTATCCTGGAGGACATGTGCACCGGTAGGAGCCAGGAGTATTAACACATGCATACATGCAGATACGGGATAACCGTCCAGATTGGTAGAGCTCACACTCATCGACATCTAAAATGCATATCATATGCTTTATGTCATATGTTATATACTTTATATTTCAAAGACAAGTACAATGCTTCATCTATTATCAATAAATGTTGTAAGCACTTATATAGTACAGAGCCAGAGCAGCATTGCATTAACATACTCCTCTAAAAGGAAAAAACATGGAAGAGAGATGGGAAATTATTAAGATGTTATGATTTTCTTAAAACACTCTGTTAAAGCAAATTTACAAGAAGATTCTTTTTCAGAGTAGGATTATTTTATATTTTTCATTTTGTTGTACATTGTAATATTTTTAACTCAAGATCTTTCTCAGAAATACATCAATCAGAAATCATTATGGAACCTACTGAATCTCAAACCACCTAGTGCATATACCCAGATTGTGAAAATTAGGGTTGTTTACAAAATGTTGCAGGAAACTAAAGAATGATATCATACAAGAATACTTCAGTATAGCACAAACAAATATGGTAATTTTGACATGTGACAACGTAATTATGATCATGTGCATTACTAAAGGATATCAAACTCTAACTCCTTCTAGCATCATAACTTTGGAATGGTATGTTGTTCATTAACCTACAAACTATGCTGTCAGGAGCCTTTTGCTCTTAGTAGATTTACCGTTGGCAAATTGATCTAAGGAATGCAACCACATCCAGAGCGTAAAAATACTAACAATCATATTAATTATAAAAACCCAGATGAAACCTTGCCGCAGAACACTGACACCAGGAATCATCTCTGGATCCCTGCTCACATTCAGCCAGTTGACACTACCAGAAACTAACATTTGGGCTCTCCAATTGCAGGCTGAGGTCAGGTTCAATACTAGTTAGTTTAGAAATGGCTTTCACTGTTTTCCACAGAACACAATTCATCATTAAAAGTTATATATATATATATATATATATATATATATATATATATATATACAGTATATACAGTATATATATATATATATATATATTCACGGCATTCGTAGTCTACCTGTCATGGATGGCCGGGGCCCTGGCCCGGCCGGGATGCCTCTGCCTTGAAAGGACCAGGGGAGCAAGTTTGGACAGAGCATCACCTCCCCTAGAATGCTAGATGGCAAACCCCCTGGATAGCATTGATACCTCGGACTCCCACAGGGCTTCATGGGAATTGGAGTTCGTTACAGCCTTGTCCGGGGGTGCCTCCAAGATGTGCTGCAATTGTCCCTGAGCCTGTGTGGGCGGTTCTCCAGCCACACCCGGAAGTGGGTCAATGAGCACCTGGAGCACTTCTGGGTGACCTATATAAGGGACCAGCAGACACTACTCAGGAAGCCAGAGTCAGGAGGAGAGGGACTAAGCTTGCCGTAGAGGAGTGGAGGAGATAAGAGATTTGATTGGTATTTATTTGAGTTTGTGCTTAGTGTGGGACTGTGTTGTGTCTATGAGTACAGGGAAGACGTAGCCCACAGACGAAGAAAATAAAAGTTTGTTTCTTTTATAAGTGTGCCTCCAGTGTCAGTCTGTGTTGGGTCAGTGCCAACCAAGCGCTTCTGTTACTATATACAGTGCTCAGCATAAATGAGTACACCCCACTACATTTGTCAGAAAACCTTTAGTTTCCTTTCAGTATCAATATTGTCTATGAGATACTGTACTACAAAATACTCCCACAAATGTGGGCCATTGATTGCAAACAACATTTGTTAATTTGCACACACAAAAAAGTGATTATCCAAACAAATTCATTCAAGCCCATGTAGCAAAAATGAGTACACCCCAATTATAGTCTTAGGAGAAAAGCCACACTTAAGACTACAAAAGTCCAATTAACAGGCATTCAACCACAGGTGAGTCTAATGATTCATTTAAGAGGTGTCCAGCAGACAGGTGACTATAAAAGGGCATTACTTAACAAAGAAAAGCCCTTCCCATTTCATGCTGTCAGCAATGGCTCCACATGGAAGAGAAATGTCAAAAAATCTGAGAAAGGAAATCATTACTGTACACAAAAAAGGTGAGGGCTACAAGAAGATCAGCAAAGCTTTACATATCAGTCAAAATACTGTAGCAAAAGTGATCCAAAAATTTAAGAAAGATGGAAGTGCAACCATCTTACAGAGATGTCCAGGCTGTCCACAGAAGTTAACATCTCGACAAGAGCGTCTTCTGATGAGAAGGGTTGAAGAAAATCGCCATGCAAGTTCACTGCAGTTAGCTAAAGCAGTAGAAATCCAAACTGGAGTGACCGTTTCCCGTTACACAATACGGCGCACACTGCAGAGGAATGGCATGCATGGGTATCGTCCACGAAGGAAGCCTCTCCTAAAGCCCATGCACAAAAAAGCACGCCTAGAATTTGCTAAGGCCCATGCTGAAAAAGATGAAGACTACTGGGACTCTATACTCTGGAGTGATGAGAGAAAGATTACTGTTTTTGGAACTAATGGTTTCAAAACTGTATGGCATCGTAAAGGTGAGGATTTCAAAGAAAAATGCATGGTGCCTACAGTGAAACATGGTGGTGGTAGTGTCCTTATGTGGGGCTGCATGAGTGCTGCTGGTGTTGGGGAGCTGCATTTCATTGATGGTATCATGAACTCAACAATGTACTGCTCTATACCGAAGGAGAAGATGCTGCCATCACTCCGTGCACTTGGTCGTCGTGCACTTTTCCAACACGACAATGATCCAAAACACACATCTAAAGCTACTGTTGCATTTCTGAAGAAGAACAGGGTGAAGGTGATTGAATGGCCAAGTATGTCTCCTGATCTGAACCCAATCGAACACCTGTGGGGAATTCTGAAGCGACAAGTTGAGCATCACTCTCCATCCAGCATCCAGGCTCTAAAAGAGGTTATTCTTGAAGAATGGAAAAAGATAGATGTTGCAATATGTCGCCAACTTGTTCATTCCATGCCTAGAAGACTTGGTGCTGTCCTTAAGAATCACGGTGGTCATACAAAATACTAGATGTAGTAGTTTTTGTTGCGGGGTGTATTCATTTTTGCTTCAACCAATTTGAGTGAAACTGAAGATTTTGTGATGTAAGTTATATTATTAACCTTAATTTCATGTTATGGAGTTTAACAAGTGTTCAATAAAACTCAGCCTTGTGAAAATTTTGGACATTGTTCTTTTGTTCATTGAGCTACTGATTAAATTCGTACTTTTTAAAGGGGGTGTACTCATTTATGCTGAGCACTATATATATATATAAAATATATATACTGGGTACTAATGCCTCTCTTTCTCTTTCTCCAGAAACAAAGACGACAAATAACTGGACTTACCTCCATTCCAGAATCCAAAATGTCCGTTCCACCTTTCCATTATGTCTTAATTTTTGATATTTGAGCGCACTGCAAAGCACAATGCATGGCCGGCGTCGAAGTGGCCGTACATTCTAGCGCCGTACTTGAAAGGGGAGGTGCAGTGGGCTTATTATGACCTGAATGTCAATTATGCCACCCTGAAATCAGAGGTTTATAAACGCTACAGCATATCTGTGGCTCAGCAGGCGAGGGACTGGTGGGAGTGGCAATTTGCCCCGGAGAGGCCAGTACAAATACAGGCCTTTGAGGTTTGGGGAAAACTAGGGTGCTGACAATGGCCAGATGTCAACCCCGCCCAACAAGTAGTCGAGCAGCTAGCCTCCTGGAGAATCTTGCCCAGCAGGTCCGTAAGCAGGTATATTCCAATATGGATGCCCTGATGGAGGTGGTGGAGTGTCATTGGGCGTTCTGCAAATCAGAAGAGTCAGAAAGGTTCGCTTGCCAACCCATAGACAGGTACGTGTTGCAGCCCCTGAGCCCTCCCGACAAAACACAGAGTCTCTGATTAAAAAGAAGGATAAATTGTTCATTCCTCCCCACTGTTTCAAGTGTGGGTGGACTGGATATACGTTCCCAGCCTGCCTGATGATGGAGCCTATGGATTGTTCTCATGGCAAGCGAGAGAGATACTGTGCCTTGATTAACCCTTTATCTCTACCTTACACAGGAGTAATTTTAATAAATGGTTATCAAGTAACAGCTATGTTTGATTCGGGAAGTAACATCTCCATTGTTGCTCACCGGTATGTTCTACCGTGATAGTGGCTTAAAATTAAGACCAGTCTGAGATGTATACACGGGAACACCTGTTTTTACAAATCCGCTACCTGTGTGATAACGGTGGATTACTCGCCTGCTCGTGGCTGTCTTACCTGAACCACCATTTCCCGTAATACTGGGGTGGGACTGGTCTGATAGTATAAGCAGTAAGAACACTACTCCTGTACAGAAAGTGGGTTTGTTAATGGACAGAGATAGTTCTGACCCAGCTGCCTCCACGCCATGTACAACAGCCACTAGGACCCAGGCGTCGACACAGTGTGACGGAGTAGAAGGACCCATGGACAACCTGGAAGTTACTACAACAGCCGGCTCTTCCCTGAGTCCTGAAACACCGCCCATTGCGGTTAGCAGGGATCCCATTCAGGAATTAAACTCTCAGTTCAGGTTAATGCTGTCCACCTTTAAACGAGAACAATGGAATGATGATTCCTTAAGAAACGCAAGAAATGCAGTAGTTTCAGTTAATGGACTAACATCCACAAGCTCCCAATCCACGAATGCCCTACTTTGTCATTGAAAATGATCTCTTGTATCGAGTGGCTGAACACAAGGGGGAGGTGAAGTCATTGTTGCTGATTCCGCGCACCTATCAGCAGCAAGTCTGTGAGTCAGCACATGCCCACCTGCTGGGCACCCACTTAGGAGCTGAAAAAACTTTAGAGCGGATGAAGCTCCGATTTTACTTCATGCCCCGAATGTCAGTTGCATCAGATTTCCTGGAGGGACTGTGCTCCTTTTATTCCCTTATCCCTAGTTGATATTCCATTTGAATGAATCGGCATCGATCTCGTAGGTCTGTTAAAACACTCAGCACGTGGCCATAAATATATATTGATCATCGTAGACTATACCACCCAATTTCCAGAGGCTGTTCCCTTGCGCTCAGTGACTTCTAAGAATATCGCACGGGAATTAATAGGGCTATTCACACATGTTGGGATCCCCAAAGAGGTTTTAACTGACCAAGGGACTCCCTTCACGTCGTAGACGTTCAGGGAGGTGGCAAGTTACTGAAGATTAAGCATCTGAATACATCGGCCTACTGTCCCTAAACAGAAGGGCTGGTAGAACGATTCAATCAAACCCTTAAACAGATACTACATAAGGTAGTTAACGAAGATGGGAGAAACTGGGATCAGTTGCTCCCTCTAGTACTTTTTGCCTATCTGGAAGTCCCACAGACCACTACGGGGTTTTCTCCCTTTGAGTTGTTATACAGAAGACAACCACGGGGTCTTCTGGATATGTTAAAAGAGGAATGGGAAGAAGAGGTCCTTCCATCCACTAACATTTTAGAATATATTGCACAGTTATGCGATAGATTAGAGAGAATTAAACCTGTACTCAAAGAACACAAGTAGCGTGCTCAAGCAATGCAGGTGCGTTATTATAGTAGGAATACGACCCTCCGAGAATTTCGGCTGGGGGATTGAGTCATGGTGCTCATTCCATCCTCACATTCCAAATTGTTGGCTCATTGGCAAGGCCCTTGTGAGGTTAAGGAATGAAAAGGGCTTGTCGACTATTTGGTGAAACAACCAAATCATAGACCGAGCGAGCATGTTTATCAGTAGAAGGATAGGGAGTCGTATCCCTCCTCCAGACAGCCATGCTCCCTTTTCACCAAACATCAAATCCTTAACTTTGGATCTGATCTAACCTGGAAACAAAGGCAGGAGCTGGAGTCAGCAATTCCGTACATTTCAGGGATAGTTAATGAGCAACCCGGACACACTGTCCTGATTGAACACGACATCATCACTGACCCAGGGGTGGATGTCCGAGAAAGACCCTATAGGCTTCCCAAAGCGAAAAATGCGGAAGTGGAGTTGGAAATCGGACGTTTGCTGGAAATGGGTGTGATTGAACCTAGCCACAGCATGTGGTCTAGTCCTATTGTTCTGGTTCCTAAATCCAATGGGTCTTGGAGGTTCAGCAACGACTTCTGATGACTCAATCGGGTCTCCAAGTTTGACGCTTATCTGATGCCTTGTGTGGATGATCTGCTAGAGAGACTTGGTAATGCCTACTATCTAACTACTCCTGACATGACAAAAGGGTACTGGCAAATTCCCTTAATGACCTCTGCCCGAGAAAAAAATGCAATTAATACACCTAGTGGACACTGGCAGTATATGGTCCTCCCATTTGGCTTGCACGGGGAAGCAGCGACCTTCCAACGTCTGGTGGACACATTGTTATGACCCCACAATGCCTATAGTGCCGCCTACCTAGATGATGTAGTCATTTATTCTAAAACCTGGGAGGTACAAATACTGTTGGTTCAGGCTGTACTCTCGACACTAGCACAAGCCAGGCTGAGAATCAATCCGAAAAAATGCTTCTTTGGACTGAAGGAACCCAAATATTTGGGCTATCTGGTCAGAAGGGGTTCAGTCAAACCACAGTGTTCCAAAGTTGAAGCCATTCTCAAATGGCCCCGCCCTACAACTAAGAGGCAAGTATAGGCATTTTTGGGATTAGTGGACTATTACCACCGTTTTGTGCCACGATTCTCTGAAGTGACTGCACCCTTAACAAACTTGACAAAGAAAAGAGCACAGTTAAAAGTGGTTTGGGATGAACATACTGAAGCTGCATTTAGTGACTTAAAAAAGGCCCTGACGTCAGCACCTGTTTTAAGGACACCTAACTTTGCTTTTCCTTTTCTTTTCCAGACCGATGCATTGGACACCGGACTCAGAGCCATCTTGAGCTAATGCATTGACGGTGCTGAACACCCCCTTGATGTATCTAAGCTGGAAACTGGTGGACTGGGAGGCTAGATATGCAGCGGTGGAGCGTGAGGCCTTGTCGATCAAATGGGCGGTGACTCGCTCACTTGAGGTACTACCTGTTAGGACGGGAATTTACCCTGATCACGGATCATGCTGCCTTACAATGGATGTCCGTGCATCGGGAGTCTAACCCTTGTGTCACCTGGTGGTTTTTAGACCTTCAACCGTATAGATTCACTGTTGTTTATCGTAAAGGTTCTTCACAGGCCAACGCTGATGCTCTCTCTCGTGTCCACGATCTCTCTGTGAAGACTGCCCGACCTGTTGGGTCTGGGCTGAGGGGGAGGTCATGTCATGCCATGTCATGCACGCACGCACGCATGCACGTTTAGGAGAGAGGCAGCCAGCAAGCCCTAAAGTGAGTAAAGTCTCGTGAGATGAAAGGGTATTGATAGGTACTAACGCCTCTCTTTCTCTTCCTCCAGAAACAAAGACGACAAATAACTACACTTACCTCTGTTCCAGAATCCAAAATGGCCATTCAACCTTTCCACTTCCATCCCCGCATTGATGGTCCTTCCGTGATGACATCACTTCCCGTTATATCAATTCCTGTAAGCATCTTTTTTTTGTATAAATACCCATCTATACCTGAAACTGATGTCGAATGTTTATTTTAAGCATTATTTCAAATATCATTTTGACCTGTCCACTGGACATTATACAATTCCCCAAAGCTTTGTGATGCGTTGGAGTCAATTATTTATATATACAGTGTGTATTGTAATATATATATATATATATATATATATATATATATATATATATATATATATATATATATATATATATATATATACAGTAATCCCTCGCTATATCGTGCTTCGCCTTTCACGGCTTCACTCTATTGCGGATTTTATATGTAAGCATATTTAAATATATATCGCGGATTTTTTGCTGGTTCTCGGATTTCTGCGGACAATGGGTCTTTTAATTTCTGGTACATGCTTCCTCAGTTGGTTTGCCCAGTTGATTTCATACAAGGGACGCTATTGGCAGATGGCTGAGAAGCTACCCAACTTACTTTTCTCTCTCTCTCTCTCTTTCTTGCGCTGACATTCTCTGATCCTGACGTAGGGGGATTGAGCAGGGGGGCTGTTCGCACACCTAGACGATACGGACGCTCGTCTAAAAATGCTGAAAGATTATCTTCACGTTGCTCCCTTCTGTGCAGCTGCTTCGTGAAGCGACATGCTGCACGGTGCTTCGCATACTTAAAAGCACGAAGGGCACGTATTGATTTTTGATTGTTTGTTTTTATCTGTCCCTCTCTCTCTCTCTTTCTCTGCTACTGACGGAGGGGGTGTGAGCTGCCGCCTTCAACAGCTTTGTGCCGCGGTGCTTCGCATACTTAAAAGCCAAACAGCCCTATTGATTTGTTTGCTTTTCTCTTTCTCTCTGATATTATCTGCTCCTGATGCGCACTCCTTTGAAGAGGAAGATATGTTTGCATTCTTTTAATTGTGAGACGGAACTGTCATCTCTGTCTTGTCATGGAGCACAGTTTAAACTTTTGAAAAAGTGACAAATGTTTGTGTGCAGTGTTTGAATAAAGTTCCTGTCTCTCTACAACTTCCTGTGTTTCTGTGCAAATCTGTGACCCACGCATGACAATATAAAAATAACCATATAAACATATGGTTTCTACTTCGCGGATTTTCACCTTTCGCGGGGGGTTCTGGAACGCAACCCCCGCGATGGGGGAGGGATTACTGTATAGTAAAAGAATGAGTCAACACACTGGAAAGGTTTGGGGCAGCCACCTGTATATTATCCCTGGCTGCAAAATGATTTTTTAAGTAAGCACTGATGTACATGGATTGAGCTCAAGACTAAACTGAACTGGTGGTGGAGAATATGGCGGTTTTAAAGGGTGAGACCAGAAGTGATGTCATCTGAGGCCGGAACTGGAAGTGAGGTCTTTCTTGGCACCAGAACCGGAAGTGACGTCTTTCTTGGCGCTGGAACCGGACGTGACGTCATTGTTAAATCAGGTAGGTTTTCCCATATTTGGTCTGCAGAGATAACAGAATAAGGTTTAGCGCACCCCGCCACTCCCTGGACTGGCGGGTAATTACCTCCATTTGGTCTATTCAGCTCCATCCTAATCGCACATGTGACACAGGTGGCTGGAGGGGTGACCTGGCCAGGACACCCCGGATGACCGGAGGAGGGCTTATGCCTCCCCCAGACCACGTCGGGGCGACTGCCCTGGTGGCTATGGGGACCACGGGTGCAGAGCTTTGAAGCTCAACCCTGTAGGCGTCCGTGGTCACCGCCAGGGTGTGCCCCAATGCCTTGGGAGCCCTGGACCGCAGCACTTCTGCCACACCCGGAAGTGCTGGGGGGAAGAGGATCGGGGACACCCGGAGTGTTTCCGGGTGCACAGCCGGCACTTCTGCCACACTGGGGAGTGCCGGCGGAAGATTGTCAGGAGGCACCTGGAACACATCCGGGTGATTATAAAAGGGGCCACCTCCCTCTGTTTGGGGGCTGGAGTCAGGAGAGAAGGAAGGACAAGGTCTTGGAGGAGGCAAGGAGGCGGCCTGAAGGAAGAAGAAGCATTGTTTGAGGGCCTGGACTTTGGGGTTAGAGTGCACTTATTGTAAATATGGATTATTATAATAAACGTGTGTTGGGTGACTTGAACGTGTCTGCTTGTCTGTGTCCGGGTCATCTTCCACTATATATATATATATTATATATATATAAAATTTCACACTTCACAAATGTGCAAATGGGAGGCAGCTAATGGGCCTGAATAGTGATAATTCCACACCAGACCAGGGGGTGGTGAGGTGCACTGACTTTCTCTCTCAATCCTTTGCAGACCATTCACGGGAAATCTCCCTGGGTCCCAGCACCCTTGATGACGTCACTACCAGTCCTGGTGCCCATGATGACGTCACTTCCGATCTCGGCCTTTAAAGCCGCCATCTTTGCACCTATGAATCAGTTCTGTTTTGGACTTTGTAGTGAACACTACTCAACAAAAATTGCCCATTTGAAGCCAGGGCATATTATACGGGTGGCTACCCCAAACTTATGATGTCTTCTGTGTATTCTGATCACAGTGGTGTAGTCAGCACGATGGAAGGCTCCCAGAAGAAACAGGGACAGGACCTGAAGTCCAACCAGGTGGGAAAGTACTGGGGCCGAGTTTCCGAGTGGGGGGTTTGTCTAATGGTTCGGGAAGACCTGGTGCAGGCTCCACTCCCGATACACATTACCGGGCAAACAAAGAAACATGGGGAGTGTATGGGAGGGGCACACAGGATTGGGCTGGTCTCTATGAGGGAAGCAAAAAGGGCTTATTATGCTCTCTTTCGGAGGAGAGAAGTGTCTCCCCACTATGGTCAAGGCTTTAGCTAAATGTGAGGCATCCTCAGACCAGCAGGTGATGAAGATAAAAAACTGGCTATTTAACCCAGAACGGTCAACCCAGAAGCAGGCTTTTGCTCTGTGGATGAAGGTAGGGCTATGGCTAAGGCCATTTTAAATACAACACCTTACAAATTGTGGAGTAGGTGGCCTGTTTCATATTAATGAACAGTTTACCGGAATATTTCACCCAGGCAGTCTGGGGAGAATTCAAAAACATGAATGAGCTCATAGAACTCATTGAATCATCTAGGACGGCTTTGCAATCTGGGAGAGTAGAAAGGCCTTTCAGCAGATGCCAGAAGGATTATGTCCCAAAATATCTGCCCCTCCCTTACAAGCCAGAGCCTGTTCCGAAGTCCCCAGATCTGCGGGCGCACAACATACTCAGGAAAATGGAGGAATGCAGGTGGAGAGGGAAGGAGGGGTTGTATGCACTTACAATCCCCCTGACGATGTTGCATATGGGAGTGGTGGTTATAAATGGGTTTAAAGCAGAAGCCCACTTTGATTCCGGCAGCAACATTTCAATTGCTGATTGCCGATATGTACTACTGCGACAGTGGATGAAAGTTAAGACCAGTATAATCTGTATATACAGACAAACCCAGCAGTATAAAACCACCACCTGTTTCATCAGTCATGGAGGATTGCTGAAAAAATTAGCTGTAGCGATCCTCCTGAACCCACCTTTTCTGGTGATACTGGGATGGGACTGGTCTAAAAGTAACTGCTGTTTAGTACTGTCTTCTCCCAAGAACAATTTGGGCCTAATTATAAACAGGAATGATCCGTCTCAAGCTGTCTCCACGCCATGTAATGAGCCGGCGGAGAGAGATACGGAAGACCACAAGGGTGAAGGGGCAGTTCCTTGTCCATTGCTGGTAGAAACGTCATCAACCAGTGTCTTGGCGGAACGGGAGGAAACCCCTCCCCTTGAGGTCACACCGGACCTTCTCTCCGAGTTACAATTCCATTTTTGAGAAACACCGGCTTCTTTCAAAAGGGAGCAGGGGAACAACAACTACCTGAAATTTGCAAAAAATGTAGTCATACTAGTCAATGGCCAACGCACTCATCAGCCCATGCCACAGGGTCCTCACTTTGTGTTAGATTGTCCTATTGTATCGGGTAGTGGAGCATGAGGGGGAGGTGCAGAAGCTGTTGGAAGGTCTGTGAATTGGCACATGCCCACCTCCTAGAAGGCCATTTGGGCAACAAGAAGACATTAGAGCATATTGAGCTCCAATTTTATTGGCTGAGAATTAATGAGGAAGTTCTCTATTTTTGCATGTCTTGTCCAGAGTGTTAATGGCGGCAAATTCCTAGGAGGGACCAAGCTCCTCTCGTTCCCAGAATTGGGATTGATATAGTACAGGGGTCTCCAACCTTTTTTTCCCCTGAGAGCTACTTTTACAAAATGAAAATGGCAGAGAGCCACTCATGTTTTCTAATGTTAATTCTCATAATTTATTTCAGCCCAAACAAACTGAATAAGCTTGTTTTGCCTGAACATTTACTAAATGTTGGTGTCCACAACTCACATTTTGCATTAAAACATCACAAAAAATATTTAGTTCACCCGCAAGTGCATTTTGTATGTCTGTATGCATTTTCTAGTGTATCTCACACTATTGAATTAAAACATGAATGCTGTCAAAACAAAACAATGCAATTATAAATACACAGATATTACTTATTCATTTGTTATTTTGTTACATGTCACTGTTTCACTTCACAAGAGTATTCACATTTCCAGTTGCATGTGTGTTGTGTTTTTTAGTTAGTGAGACGACTGTCACTGCATGGAGTCAACAAGAGAGGTGTGTGGTGGAGTGTAGCCACTTAGGTTCACTCTTATGGAGTCATTAAAATGTTCATCTGTCAGTCTTGTTCTGAACTTTAATTTCATGACATTCATGTCAGAAAAGGCAGACTTACAGAGGTATGTAGACCCAAACAAAGCAGACATTTTCAGAGCTGCTTGGTGAAGATTCTTGTAGTTATCTGGCTCTACTAAGCTCCAGAAATGCTGAGAATGCTGTTGAGACTTTAACTACACATTATTTTGAAGATTTACTAATATATAATATATAAAATCCAGTGTCTCTCTGTCTGTATGTATGTCTGTCCGCTTTCATGAGAGAACTACTTAACGGATTTAGATTGGGTTTTTTTCTATAATTTGCTTCAACATTCCGCTTGAATTTGTGACTTCTCTCATTTTGCTATGTTTCATAGTTCGCTTGCAGTACCAATTTATTAGCATGAATCCGAGTGAGACGCAGCAGGCAGAGTGGAGGAGGTAGGGCCCTCCTCACTAACGCTGCAGCCTTGGGGCATGTTCCTTACCCCTGCTTAGCTAGCGAACGAGAGAACAATTGAATTTAACTTTGTTTGATATTTAAAATAAAGTCTTACTTAGGTCTTGATGAGTTTGAATCTGGATTTTCTCTTAAGTATACAGTATGTTACATTGAAAAGATAGACTGCAATTCAGATTGTGGATTGTGATTTTGTGTTAAAAGGATCATGACAAGATTTTTTGGAAAGATCGCCCACCCCTAACTTGACTAATCAAGCTTTCAAATTAATGTAGGATTCATTAACCCTTTGGCGAGCTACTTGGAAAGGGGTTGCAAGCTACCGGTAGCTCGCAAGTGACGTGTTGGAGACCAATGATTTATTAGGACCCCTAGACCCCTCAGCCCGATGACATAAATATATATTGGTTCTTGTGGATTATGCTACCCGATATATCCTGAAGCTGTTCCATTGTGCTCAGCCAAGTCTAAACCTATCACACGGGAATTGGTAGGGGTCTTTGTGTGAGATGGCATCCCTAAGGAAGTTCTCACAGACCAGGGGATGCCTTTTATCTCTTAGATGTTCAAGGAAACAGCCAAGTTACTTAAAATAAAGCACTTGAAGACTGCGGTGTATCACCCTCAAAGCAATGGTATAGTCGAGAGGTTTTATTAGATTCTCAAATAAATGCTTCACAAGGTTGTTAGTGGGGACAGCAGAAACTGGGATCAACTTCTCCCCCTCGTCCTTTTTGGTTATTGGGAAGTCCCACAAGACTCTACGGGGTTCTCGACTTTTGAATGTGGATGACAACTCCGGCGTATACTGGATATTTTGAAAGAAGGGTGGGAAGGAGAGGCTCTTCCCTTTACAAATATATTGGAAAATATAGTGCAATTACGTGACAGATTTGGAAAAATTCGGCTCATACTTAAAATTTACACGGAGGAGGTACAAACAGCACAGGCCTGATATTATGATCGTGGTACGTCTCTCCGAGAGTTTCACCCGGGAGATCGTGTCATGGTCCTAGTTCCTACCTCACATTCTAAATTACTAGCCCATTGGCTAGTCAACTATTTGGTAAAACAATCCAATCGTTGACTGAGAGAGCGGATATATCATGTAAATTTTCTGAAGCTGTGGAAGCCTTCAGTCCTGCTCATTCTTTGCTCATAAAAACACCCTTAACTTTGGTACAGAGTTAAATTCCAGATAGAGACATGAACTCAAAACAGTTACCCTGTCTGTCACTGAAGGTAGTGAGCGAAAAACTTGGAAGGACCTCTCTGATTGCACACGATATTGTGACAGAACCTGGGGTTATAGTTCGAGAGCGTCTCTATTGTCTTCCCGAGACAAAAAGAGCAGAAGGAGAGCATGAAATCAACTAGAAATAATGCAGGAAAGTCATAGTCCCTGGTCCAGTCTGATAGCCTTGGTTAGTAAACCTGACGGAAGTTGGAGGTTTTGCAATGACTTCTGTGGGCTTAATCAAATTTCCCAGTTCGATGCTTATCCAATGCCATGAGTGGTCAATCTCCTCAAGTGGCTAGGACAGGCAGAATATTTGCCATGCTTGACATGACAAAGAGGCACTGGCGGGTTCTTTAAATGGACTACGCTAAGGTCAAAACCGCATTTAGCACTCCTAGTGGACACTGGCAATAATGTGTGTAAGAGCCATTTTCCTTGTTCTATAAGATTCATGAATGTTTATTAGATGACAATGCATAAATTAAATAAATTAAAAAATTAAAAAAAAATTAAATTTAATTAAAATTAAAAAATAAATTCTTGCATCCGGCGCCGCCGTGAGTGGCAGCCTTTTCAGCAGCTCCGTGTATGACTGTATATGTATGTGTACTTTTCTACTTTTATTTTTCTATTTTTATTTATTGATCACTCCTACCACTTTATTTTATGTGGATTCCTTCCCTGGACACACTTACTTTTACAACGTGGGCATGGATTTTAACACGCCGAGACTCGCCTATTCAAGTACTCAACTTCGGGCGCTGAGAACAAATGCCAGTGCCGGTGTGGTTCCATATTTACCCGACGAGGTAAGAAGGCGGTATCGTGGCAGCAGAGCCGGCACTAAGCTAAAAAAGAAGCGGCTTGCGAGAAAGTGGCGTTTCAAGCCTTCGGTGCCTTCTGTGATTCTGGGGAATGTAAACTCAATCTCAAATAAGATCGACGAACTGGCTGCGCTGGTGAAAAATGTAAGGACCTACAGAGAATGCAGTTTGTTGTGTTTCTGCGAAACGTGGCTAAATAACACCATCCCAGATGCCAACGTGGAGCTACCCGGGTTTAGCACAGTTAGAGCGGACAGAGATGCAAGTACCTGTGGTAAGCACAAAGGAGGAGGACTCGCTCTCTATGTTAATACACGGTGGTGTCACTCTGGACATGTTAACGTCAAACTCTCCACTTGCTGCAGGGATATCGAACTGTTGGCCGTAAGTTTACGTCCCTACTATTTGCCCAGAGAGTTTGGACATGTCATTGTTGTTATTGTATACATTCCTCCTCGGGCAGACGTGGAGTCAGCGAGTGACATCATCCATTCCGCTGTTGCTAAGTTACAAACGCAGCACCCTGAGGCACTTGTGCTAATCGCTGGAGACTTTAACCATGTGACGCTGGACAAAACATTACCTGCCTTCTCCCAGTATGTGGACTGTAACACCCGGGGAAATAAGACTATTGATTTACTGTATGCAAACGTTAAAGACGCATACAGCGCCACCCCGCTGCCTGCGCTTGGGAAAGGAGATCATAACCTGGTTCAGCTTCAGCCTCACTATAAACCAAAAGTTAGAGTCCTACCTACAACCACACGATCATTCAGGAAGTGGACCCTGGAGGCTGAGAATACTCTGAGAGAACTTTTTGGAACTACAGACTGGGATATCCTGCAGTGATCTCATAATGAGAACATTGAGGAAGTTGTTGACTGCACTACTGACTACATCAACTTCTGTATGGACATTGTAGTTCCAGTAAGAACAGTACGCTGCTATGCTAACAACAAGCCATGGATTACAAGTGACATCAAGAGCCTTTTGAATCAGAAGAAAAGGGCTTTTAAAGACGGTGATCAGCATGAGCTCAAGCGTGTGCAGAAGGAACTCCGAGTCCAACTCAGGGCGGCGAAGGAGCAGTACAGGAGAAAGCTGGAGCAGAAGTTGCAGAATAACAGCATGAAGGAAGTGTGGGATGGGATGAAGATCATCACTGGCTGCAGCTCGAAGCGGGGTACCACCTTTGAGAGAGACGTGAAGAGAGCAAACCAAATGAACAACTTTTTTAACAGGTTTGACCACCCTAACCCACTCTCACTCTCACCTCGGAGTACTGCACCCTCCACACATCCTTCTGCTGATACCAGCATAGGAAAAACATCCCCACCCATAATAACAACAGCGCAAGTGAGCAGAGAGCTGAGGAGACTTCGTGCCAGCAAAGCAGCGGGTCCAGATGGAGTATCGCCACGACTGCTGAAGGTCTGTGCATCGGAGCTGGGGGGTCCTCTACAGCGCATTTTCAACCTGAGCCTGGAACAGGGGAGAGTCCCCGAGGCTTTGGAAAACATCTTGTATCACCCCAGTCCCAAAGGTATCACGTCCTAGTGAGCTGAATGACTTTCGGCCTGTTGCTCTGACATCACATGTGATGAAGACCATGGAGAGGCTGCTGCTTCACCACCTTAGGCCACAGGTTCAACACGCCCTTGACCCTCTGCAGTTTGCATATCAGGAGAAGGTGGGAGCGGAAGATGCCATCATCTATATGCTACACCGATCCCTCTCTCACTTGGACAGAGGCAGTGGTGCTGTAAGAATTATGTTTCTAGACTTCTCTAGCGCCTTCAACACAATCCAACCTCTGCTCCTTAGGGACAAGCTGACAGAGATGGGATTAGATTCATACCTAGTGGCATGGATCGTGGACTATCTTAAAGACAGACCTCAGTATGTGCGTCTTGGGAACTGCACGTCTGACATTGTGGTCAGCAACACAGGAGCGCCACAAGGGACTGTACTTTCTCCGGTCCTGTTCAGCCTATATACATCGGACTTCCAATACAACTCGGAGTCCTGCCATGTGCAAAAGTTCGCTGATGACACTGCTATCGTGGGCTGTATCAGGAATGGGCTGGAGGAGGAGTATAGGGACCTAATCAATGACTTTGTTAAATGGTCCGACTCAAACCACCTACACCTGAACACCAGCAAAACCAAGGAGCTGGTGGTGGATTTTAGGAGGCCCAGACCCCTCATAGACCCAGTGATCATCAAAGGTGACTGTGTGCAGATGGTGCAGACCTATAAATATCTGGGAGTGCAGCTGGATGATAAATTAGACTGGACTGCCAATACTGATGCGCTGTGCAAGAAAGGACAAAGCCGGTTATACTTCCTTAGAAGGCTGGCTTCCTTCAACATCTGCAATAAGATGCTGCAGATGTTCTATCAAACAGTTGTGGCGAGCGCCCTCTTCTACGCAGTGGTGTGCTGGGGAGGCAGCATTAAGAGGAAAGACGCCTCACGCCTGGACAAACTGGTGAGGAAGGCAGGCTCTATTGTTGGCATGGAGCTGGACAGTTTAACATCTGTGGCAGAGCGAAGGGCGCTCAGCAGGCTCCTATCAATTATGGAGAATCCACTGCATCCACTAAATAATGTCATCTCCAGACAGAAGAGCAGCTTCAGCGACAGACTGCTGTCACTGTCCTGCTCCACAGACAGATTGAGGAGATCGTTCCTCCCCCAAACTATGCGACTCTTTAATTCCACCAGGGGGGGTAAACGTTAATATTTAACATTATACATAGTTATTGTCTGTTTTTTTTCACCTGTATTATTATCATTCTTTAATTTAATATTATTTATTGTATCAGTATGCTGCTGCTGAAGAATGTGAATTTCCCATCGGGATTAATAAAGTATCTATCTATCTATCTATCTATCTATCTATCTATCTATCTATCTATCTATCTATCTATCTATCTATCTATCTATCTATCTATCTATCTATCTATCTATCTATCTATCTATCTATCTATCTATCTATCTATCTATCTAAACTATGGAAGGTTCCTATAACCCCCGTGAACAGAATCATTTTGGTATGTTCTTGCCATTTCTAATAGCTTGGAGTAAACACTATTCTACTGTGAGTTAGTGTCAGCTTTGCCTTGTATAAGGTGTAGAGGCATACGGTTTTTAACCGTGATTGCACGTCACCGTGCCTGAGCACTTGCCTATGTGCCAACCGGCTTACGAGCCTTTAGAGTGCGTAAAGTAAATATGCACCTAACAGCACTTAATTTATGTGTTGTGCCGTACGTAAAGCGTACAGAAGAAGAACCTTTAAGTAGGAAAGAAGAAATTAAGAACCTTTAAGTAGGAAAGAAGAAATTAAGAACCTTTAAGTAGGACAGAAATAATTAAGAACCTTTAAGTATAAAAATTCTAAAGTCTTTCAAGAAAAGCTAAGTTTATAGAAGATTAATTTTTCCCTTTTTTTGCCTTTTATTCTACGTGTGTAAATATTTTTTCTTTTATTCTTGTTTGGATCATTCGCTTTTAACTTTCACTAAAAACCTTTAAAACGAACTCTTGGACTCTGTGAATTCTTTTGACACGCGTCTTACCCGTGCTTGATGACACCTTATATTTTTGCAGCTACACTAAAGTTAAAAACCGGCCTAAAATTTCAAAACTGCCTAAAATTGAAATCGACCTAAAAAAGAAAACTTGAAATTTCCTTGGATTATAAAAGAAAGCAAGTCTGTGTCTTCAACGCTTCAGATCGGACTGCGACGAAAGAAAACAACAACGACTTGAAAAAGATTCAACAGGTATCTTTCATCTTTGTTTTCCATTGGAGTAGGACATATTTGAGAATTACTATTGCTCCTCGCGAGACTGTATAAATTATGAGGGAGCTTAAACACCTAATAAAATCATCATGGCCCCAGTAGCCGGCATCCAGAGGAAACATCTGTGAGGCGTGAATGAAAGTCGCTTTGAATATGACGTTTCTACAATAGAGGACCATCTCCATGACGACGGAAAGCCGTTCAATACAGTGACAACCAAACTTCAATCAGAAATGGATTACAAATATAGACAATTATCTGATTCTATGAAGAACATAACGGATTTACAAAAAAATGAATATAACTGTGAAGATATAAAATTAACATTCAAGAATCAGTTCGCCAACCAGAGAATGGAATACAAAAAGTTAAGCGTCAAACTTTTATCCATCCAGAACATCGAAGATGAAAGTATTCGTGACTTTCTACGTAACAATGAAAGTAAAAACATTTCTCAGCAACAGCTTTATGAACAGTGTCATGATCAACTGAAAGAACAACAGTATATGACTCAAGTGACTTATGTGTCATACAGTAAAATCCCAATATTTGACGGCGATCCCTCGAAATATGTGGATTTTATAAGAGCATTTGACCGAGATATCAACGATGTGATAGAGAATCCGCAAGACAAATTGGATTTTTTGGCACAGTTTACTAAAGGTCAGAGCGATTATGCGATCTCTCCTGGCGAATATACAAACATTATGCCTGACTTACAAGGCGAACAACAATTTGAAAGTAACAATAACATTCGTATTAAAGTCTGTAAACTTCCTCAAGACCTACAAGCACCGCGGCAATGCAAAGTTCAGTGTATTGAAAGTATGGAGAGCATGCGAACCCCTCTCGCCGATCCTGCGAACGTTCTGGACAAACAGACAACATCAGCTTTGAACCCCGTGTGCAGCTCAGCACGACAAAGCTGATCAAGAGAAGTATCCTTTGAAAGGCGTCCTAAGAGAAAGCAGTTTTGCTACAAACATTTCTGCTGCAAACGAAAAAAGGAATACAGACACCTCAGTCGAAACGGCGGAGACGGCTGGATGTACAAGTGGTAAGCTCTGTCATTTTTGCAATGAAAATCATGATCTTAATGAATGCAGTGCAATTCAGAAACTAACTTATGAAAGTAGAATTGACTTTTTGAAATCTAAAGGCTTATGCTTTAAGTGCCTTAAACAAGGACATTTTAGTAAAAAATGTGAAGAAAAGACTGAATGCCAAATATGCTCTCATTTACATCTAGCAATTCTGCATATGAATAAGGAAAAAGGCACCGACGATAAAGCCGGACCTCCTAAAGAGGAGAACGCTAAGTCGGAAGAGAAGAACGTTTCTTCTGCCCATATTTCTGTTGAACCGCAAGAGACTTGTACTGATACCAGGGCCGGTAAAGAGTGTGTCTTAACTGTGACTCCAGTTGAAGTTAAGTCTGAAACGAGTGAAAAATGTGTAGAAACATCTGCTCCAAAAGACTCAGCAAATCAGTTATACCAGAAGATGCTACACCCTGAAACTCCTGGGTAAAGACAATACCAGATGCAAATGGGGCAGTCGGAAGAATTTGTGTGCAGACCTAGACCAGCACACTGGACATACCTGTGAACAAACTGCGCCTGCTCCAGGAAACAGCAAATGATTGAAATAATTAATTTTTCTTTTTGCATGTTTAATTATAAATTTCTTAAGCTTTATGTTTTTATAGTAGAATCTAAGTTTCTTAAGTTTAGTAAAGTAGTAAAGGCTCTTAGTAAGTAATGTTAAAGTAATTGATTTCTGCCCTAGCATAAACAATTAGGGGCCGGATGTGTAAGAGCCATTTTTCTTGTTCTATAAGATTCATGAATGTTTATTAGATGACAATGCATAAACTATGGAAGGTTCCTATAACCCCCGTGAACAGAATCGTTTTGGTATGTTCTTGCCATTTCTAATAGCTTGGAGTAAACACTATTCTACTGTGAGTTAGTGTCAGCCTTGCCTTGTATAAGGTGTAGGGGCATACGGTTTTTAACCGTGATTGCACGTCACCGTGCCTGAGCACTTGCCTATGTGCCAACTGGCTTACGAGCCTTTAGAGTACGTGAAGTAAATATGCACCTAACAGCACTTAATTTATGTGTTGTGCCGTACGTAAAGCGTACAGAAGAAGAACCTTTAAGCAGGAAAGAAGAAATTAAGAACCTTTAAGTAGGACAGAAGAAATTAAGAACCTTTAAGTATAAAAATACTAAAGTCTTTCAAGAAAAGCTAAGTTTATAGAAGATTCATTTTTCCCTTTTTTTGCCTTTTATTCTACGTGTGTAAATATTTTTTCTTTTATTCTTGTTTGGATCATTCGCTTTTAACTTTCACTAAAAACCTTTAAAAAACGAACTCTTGGACTCTGTGAATTCTTTTGACACGCGTCTTACCAGTGCCGGATGACACCTTATATTTTTGCAGCTACAATGTGTACTTCCATTTGGGTTACACAGGGCACCTGCAACTTTCCAGCGTTTGGTGGATAAAATGATCCACCCTCATAACTCGTACAGTGCTGCCTACCTGGATGATGTAGTCATCTATTCCAGTACGTGGAAGGAACATGTACAGCAGGTCCGAGCGGTATTGTGGGCACTGGGTGAAGTCGGGTTTCAAATCAATCCAAAAAATGTTTTTTTTTTGGGTTGAAAGAAGCTAAATATTTACTGTAGGCTACCTGGTGGGTCGGGGTATCGTGAAGCCACAGTGTTCGAAGGTAGACGCCATATTGAAATGGCCCTGTCTGCGAACCAAACGGCAGGTCCAAGCATTTCTTGGTTTAGCTGGGTATTACTGCCAGTTTGTACCTCAGTTTTCTGAGAGAGCGGCGCCCTTGAGTGATTTAACAAAGAAGAGGGCTCCAAACAATGTGGTATGGACTGATAAGACAGACACTGCATTTAGTGACTTGAAACAGGCCCTTATGTCAGCACCAGTACTGAAAGCACCTAACTTTTCTCACCCCTTTCATTCTCCAGACAGACGCTTTGGACACAGGCCTGAGCCAAAGCGTCGATGTTGTTTAACACCCCGTCACGTTCCTGAGCCGGAAACTGCTGGATCGAGAAACCAGGTATGCGGCAAGGGAAAGGGAGGCTCTTGCCATCAAATGGGTGATTACACAACTGAGGTACTACCTCTTTGGACGTGAATTTACTCTTGTTACGGATCATGCACGCCTACGGTGGATGGCCCTACACAAAGAGTCAAATTCACGGGTCATTAGGTGGTTTCTTGACTTACAACCAACGTTTTCGCTCATTCATTGTATAGGCTCTCTCCATGCCAACACTGATGCACTTTCTTGAATTCACAACCTCTCGGTCAGTTCCGCTCGACCCGATGGGTCTGGGCTAATTGACACACGTGTGAATGGGAGGCAGCTTATGGGCTTCAATAGTGATAATTCCACACCAGACTGGGGGTGGCGAAGTGCACTGACTTTCTCTGTCAATCCTCTGCAGACCATTCACGGGAAATTCCCCGGTCCCGGCACCCATGATGACATCACTTCCGATCTTGGCCTTTAAAGCTGCCATTTTTGCACCTATGAATCAGTTCTGTTTTGGACTTTGTACCGAACACCACTCAACAAAAATTACCCATTTGCCACCAGGGCATATTATACAGGTGGCTGCCCCAAACCTTTGATGTCTTCTGTGTATTCTTATCAATATATATATATATATATATATATATATATATATATATATATATATATATATATATATATATATATATATATATATATATATATATATTTGCATGACCACCCATTTTCTAAACCCACTTATCTGGAGAAGGGTCACACAGAAGCTGAAGCCTAGGAACAATCCCCTAACAGGGAGCCAGCCCATCACAGGCTGAAGACACACAGATACACATATCACGGGCCAATTTAGCATCCTTAATCCCGCTAACACAAGAAGATCATGCAAACTCCACATAGGGAAAACACAGGATTTGAACCCTGGTCTCCTTGCTGTGAGGCAGCAGCACTACAACTCTGCCTGTGTGTTTTTAATAGAAGGACTTAAAAAAAACTTAGTTATTTTTTATGAATAGAGCCAAATGAAAATGGTTGTCAAAATTACAGTGATGTTCAATTTTATTCAACTATATTTATTAAAAAGAAGTGTTAAATGCTACATCTACAGCTATTTACAGTTCAGAAATTGTCTTTTTTCTGGAATTGTTAACATGTGTTAATCACTTTTTAAATGGCAATATATTTGAAAAGTATCTACAGCCCATAAATATGTAAAAATAATTTGTTTATGTCTGTTCTTTTCTCTGTGTTGCTTGCATCTGTAGCTAAGCATTCTCTTAATGTTTAAACACAGAATTTGTTTTAACAATCATTCCTGAAGAGAAATTGATCAACTGTTGTTTTTCAGATAAGAATGTTACTTAGGTAAGTTTGCTCCAGGTTCTGTTGATTTTTTAACTATGAACTGGTTATGATGCAAGTAATAAAAATTAATCATAGTAAAATTAATCATGTAAAAAGGTCATTACAGCATCTTCTGGTTTGTGTTTGATTACATTTTTTTCTTTCTCTAGGTTAACTGGATTTCATTAACTTGTATATTAATTGTGAGTGGTATTTGTTTTTTGTACATGGTGACAGTGATGCACATCTTCTGTATACTGTATGTAAAGCCACATATCCTTGATAGACTCACTGACTGACAGACAAGACATTTTTGGCTACTTGCAGACAACTTGAAAGAAAAAAACATTTTTCATTTCTTAATCTCTCTTTTTGCCCTTACATCCAGAAAAATCTGTTCTTGCCGAAAGGCAAAGTGCTGCATTGTGCTCAAGGCAGGAACCAACCTTGGAAGTGCTGCCACACTTGGAGTTGCACAAATCCACATTTACTCATTAGGGCTAATTTAGAGTCACCAGATAGTCTTTGGCATATATGTAGGCAGGAAACTGGTGTATCAGGAAGTGCCAACACAGTTTTAGAAAGTAATAATTAAACCAGGTTTCAAACAAACTTGTGACCTTTGTACCTGTGGCAAGTCATCAATGGTGGTGGGGGGTGATGGGGGGAATTTTTGCTTCATATGCTCCTTCCAAAATTTGATGTATTTAGCTGTATTTAGATGTATTTCTAAATTGGCTATAGTTTCTGTATTACATCTTGCCTGAAGAAGGGTCCTGAGTTGCCTCAAAAGCTTGCATATTGTAATCTTTTTAGTTAGCCAATAAAAGGTGTCATTTTGCTTGACTTTTCACTACATTGGCTATACATAATTTTAGAGACACACACAGTTAGCAGGACTGCTGAAACAGTGTACTTAATTCCTGATAATGAAACACAAAATATTAAATTTGTGTTGCTTGTTGGGTTTAGGAATCCAATTTCTAGTTGGTTTTTGTCATTGGTATGACAATGTTGTGTAAGCACATACCACACATACGTAAATGGAATGGAAGCAAATGTGATGCAGTCTTCTCTTACAAGTTATTACTGTTATTCTGTTTTACAGAAGTACTGAAATAATGAATTAATCTTAAATTGACAAGTTTGATTTCACAAAGGCAGTCTTAAAATTGTGACAAATATATAAAAGAGTTGCAGAAAATGAAAGCATCAGTAGTTTGTGAAATTTGCATTTTTAATTTGATTAGGCCATTAAATAGTCCTCATTAGTAAGTGCTATAACTGGTTAATGCGTTCTCCACATGCCAATGTAAACAACATTTCACAACAGAAAATTTCAAAAATTTGACAGTTATTTTCTGGAAAAACTGATTTGAAATGTGTGTGGAGGCAAAAACACTTTGTGCATATCAAAATATCCTAAATTATTATTTATTAATTAATGTCAGCCTTTTACATAAAACCTATCACTGTTTATTATAGTCATATGAAAAAGTTTGGGAACCCCTCTTAATTCTTTGGATTTTTGTTTATCATTGGCTAAGCTTTCAAAGTAGCAACTTCCCTTTATTATATGACATGCCTTATGGAAACAGTAGTATTTCAGCAGTGACATTAATTTTATTGGATTAACAGAAAATATGCAATATGCATCATAACAAATTAGACAGGTGCATAAATTTGGGCACCCCAACAGAGATATTACATCAATACTTAGTTGAGCCTCCTTTTGCAAATATAACAGCCTCTAGATGCCTCCTATAGCCTTTGATGAGTGCCTGGGTTCTGGATGGAGGTATTTTTGACCATTCCTCCATACAAAATCTCTCAGTTCAGTTAAATTTGATGGCTGTCAAGCATGGACAGCCTGCTTCAAATCATCCCATAGATTTTCGATGATATTCAAGTCAGGGGACTGTGATGGCCATTCCAGAACATTGTACTTCTCCCTCTGCATGAATGCCTTTGTAGATTTCGAACTGTGTTTTGGGTCATTGTCTTGTTGGAATATCCAACCCCTGTGTAACTTCAACTTTGATGCTTGAACATTATCCTGAAGAATTTGTTGATACTGGGTTGAATTTATCCGACCCTTGACTTTAACAAGGGCCCCAGTCCCTGAACTAGCCACACAGCCCCACAGCATGATAGAACCTCCACCAAATTTGACAGTACAATACAATACAATACAATTTATTTTTGTATAGCCCAAAATCACACGGGAAATGCCGCAATGGGCTTTAACAAGCCCTGCCTCTTGACAGCACCTCAGCCTTGACTCTCTAAGAAGACAAGGAAAAACTCCCAAAAAAACCTAGTAGGGAAAAATGGAAGAAACCTTGGGAAAGGCAGTTCAAAGAGAGACCCCTTTCCAGGTAGGTTGGGCGTGCAGTGGGTGTCAAATGAAGGGGGTCAATACAATACAATACACAGAACAGAACAAAATCCTCAATAAAAAATAAAAATTTTTTAGAAGTACGGAGCAGAATTTAACAGTAGATGATATCACTGGATAATTTTAGACTCCTGGAGACATCATCCATCAAGCTGCCTCCCCCATTTGGCCATTCCACGGCTGATACAGTGTTGGGCCAGCCAATCCAATGAAAGGACCCCTCTTTCTCACGATTCCTGCGATCCTCCATCAGGGATGACTTTACCTTAGGCAGGCAAAACAACCTGGCAGGTGGGCCATGGCACAAAGTGCCACATTTGAGTACCAAGAAGAAAAACAGAATAGGTGAGGGTTAGTATCCAATTCTAACTATCATGTTAGGTAGTAGGTGTTTTTCTTGGAATGCTGTGTTCTTCTTCCACCATGCAAAGCGCTTTTTGTTATGACCAAATAACTCAAATTTTGTCTCATCAGTCCAAAGCACTTTGTTCCAAAATGAATCTAAATGAGCATTTGCATTCAACAAGCGACTCTGTTTGTGGTGTGAGTGCAGAAAGGGCTTCTTTCTCATCACCCTGCCATACAGATGTTCTTTGTACAAATTGCGCTGAATTGTAGAACAATGTACAGATACACCATCTGCAGCAAGATGTTCTTGCAGGTCTTTGGAAGTGATCTGTTGGTTGTCTGTAACCATTCTCACAATTCTGCGCATAAGACGCTCCTGAATTTTTCTTGACCTGCCAGACCTGGGTTTAACAGCAAATATGCCTGTGGCCTTCCATTTCCTGATTTCATTCCTTACAGTTGAAACTGACAGTTTAAACCTCTGAGATAGCTTTTTGTAGCCTTCCCCTAAATCATGATACTGGACAATCTTTGTTTTCAGATCTTTTGAGAGTTGCTTTGAGGATCCCATGCTGTTACTCTTCAGAGGAGAGTCAAAGGGAAGCTCAATTTGCAATTGACCACCTTAAATACCTTTTCTCATGATTGGACACACCTGTCTATGAAGTTCAAGGCTTAACGAGCTAATCCAACCAATTTGGTGTTGCAAGTAATCAGTATTGAGCAGTTACATGCATTCAAATCAGCAACATTACAAGGGTACCCAAATTTTTGCACAGCCAGTTTTTCACATTTGATTTAATTTCATACAACTAAATACTGCTTCACTAAAAATCTTTGTTTGGAAAACACCCCAGTACTCAGATGTTCCTAGGAAATGAAATACATACCACTGTTATATTTTTTTGTTGAAAGTAGAATAAATTATTATGCAGGCTGAGAGGAGTTCCCAAACTTTTTCATATGACTGTATATAGCATCTTTCCATCTATCTGTCAATTATATAGTGTCTTTCTTGTCTGTTTGTCTTTTATGAGTCTATCACTATCTATTGGACATTGCCTTTCAAATAACTGCATTACCTAATATTTCTCCAAAAAGGTAGACTGTGTTGTAAACTGTGTTCTGAGATTTTTGAGGTAAGGAAGACAGAAGTTTCAAGGTAAGGTAGTTCTTTTCATTAATCATGGTGCCGAAGAGTGGCAACATGTTTGTTTCTGTCTATATCTACTCTAAACCCCTTCCGAAATGCTATTGCTGTGCTAGGACATGATAGTTGTTTAATAAAATCTTCCGTAAAAGTGCACAACATTAATACTCTAATAACCAATCTCAATGCACGTAGAAAATCTAGGCAATACGGCATAAACACCAATAATTTAATTAAAATTACTACTTTAGATGAACAATGTATTAAAACTATAAAAACAGACTATGGATTAAACAAAAAATACACACAGAGCGGCGCTGATAAAAAATAACTTAGTTCCTGTTCCAAATATCAATAACACACATAGTATTCATCTCTGCCCCTCCGAAACATTAAATATGGCACTATTAAATGTTAGAGCTTTAACTAACAAGACGTTTTTTATCAACGACCTTATTAGTGATAGAAAAATTTATTTCATTGCACTAAGTGAAACGTGGCTTAGCTCAGATGGCGCGGCTGTTTGAATCGAATCTGCGCCTCCGGATTACAGTTTTACTCGTGCGGACCGCCAAGGAAAGAAGGGTGGCGGCTTAGCAAACATTTACTCGAGCCGGTTAAAAGGTAAAGATGTCAGTTTTGGTAAATTCAAACACTTTGAGTATCTTGCCGTTGTTATTCATGGAGATTCTCACGTTCTAGTATTATCCATGTATAGACCTCCAAAATTCAACGCATCTTTCTTTGAGGAATTCTTTGACTTAATGTCAATTTTAATTTCGAACTACGACACGCTCTTAATAGTTGGCGACTTTAATTTTCATTTGGATAATCAGTGTGACCAAAAAGTAAAAGAATTCATGAACATCCTGGACGTTAATCAGCCTACACATAAAGCAGGCCATACGTTAGACTTAGTGATTACTAAAGGACTAAAAGTTGATATAAAGCAGATCATTGATATTGGTCTATCAGACCATTTTCTTCTACATTTTAATTTAGAAATAATGTTAGAAAACACTCATGAGAAGCATTTTGTTAAAAAACGCTTCTTTGACTCATCAGCAGCTCTAAAACTTACAAACATTCTAAACAATCAATCCATTTATAGTGCCAACTATAATAGCGAGGATAATGTAAATAATAAGGTGTGTAGCTGTCGCAAAATATGTGTGTATATATGTAAATTTAGTGTTTGAATTCGTAAAATATATTTGTAAATTATATTATAATCAATGTATTTGTACATAAGTTTGCAAAGTTGGTCTGAACGGAAGGGCGCAGTGGTCACATGATAAGGTCGGAGGTGGAGCGGAAATGCACATAGTGACACGCTTAATGGACGCTGAGCTGTTTAGTTTTAATAAGATAAGAAGAAGTGAAGTATCAGAGAGACTGTGATAAAGACTCCTGAATTTCTGGTCAGAAAGCGCACACGGTATGTTTAATTTGTTATCCTGTCACCTGTGTAATTCATTAATTGTTTAATTTACTAGTTTTATTGTATTTTAGTTTTTCACGGTGTTTGAGAGCGGTAAAGAGAGAGAGAGAGAGCAAATAAATACTCTTTAAACATCAGTCGGAGCGTGGTCTCATCTGTACCAGAAGAAAACCTTCGGGAGCAGCTACAGTGAAAAACGTTGCTGTTTATGGGAGTGAGTCAGCAAAGAGTTTCGCTAGCGTTTCAGTGAAGATTGGAAGGATTTCACCAGCACCAAATTGCAATTATTTGTGATGTGCAAAAATTGTTCCATCGTTTCCATGTCAATGTAGAAGATCGGGATTTTCTGAGGTTCTTGTGGTGGGAAAATGGTAACACGCAAATGGAACCCAAGGAATATCGAATGAGAGTGCATATTTTCGGAGCAGCATCATCTCCAGGATGTGCTAACTATGGCATGAAGTACCTTGCCAATACGTATGAAAAGGACTACCCATTGGCGGCAAGTTTCATCCGGAAAAATTTCTACGTTGATGATGGACTTGCCAGCGTTGAGTCGGTTCAGAAGGCCAAGCAGCTGATTAAGGAAGCACGGGAGGTATGTGCTAAAGGAAAATTACGTTTACACAAATTTGTGTCCAACAGCAGAGATGTTTTGAATGTAGTTCCAAAGAATGAATGTGCCAGTTCAGTGAAGGATGTAGACCTAAATTATAATGAGCTTCCAGTGCAAAGTGTACTCGGAGTAAAGTGGAATGCTGAAGCTGATGCATTTACATTCAATGTCATTGTCGATGAAAGGGCAGCCACACGGCGAGGAATACTATCAGTTGTTGCAAGTGTGTATGATCCATTAGGGTTTCTTTCTCCCTATATCTTGACTGGGAAAAGAATACTTCAAGAGATGTGCAAACGGGGTGTAGGATGGGATGAACCTCTTTCCCTTGAACTAAAGCCAAAGTGGGAGGCATGGCTTCATGATTTGAAAAACCTTCAAGAAATTTGCATAAAAAGATGTCTCTTTCCTGAGAACCTTGGCATAATTCAAAAAACTGAGTTACATCACTTTTCAGATGCAAGCAATAATGGTTATGGTCAGTGTTCATATATTAGGATTGTGACTGACAAACAAGTTCACTGTGCTCTGATCATGGGTAAGGCCAGAGTGGCACCCATTAAGGTTGTTACCATACCTCGCCTTGAGCAGACTACAGCTACTGTTTCTGCTGCAGTGAGTAGCATCCTTAGAGAGGAGCTAGAATTGAAGATAGATCAGGAATTCTTCTGGACAGATTCGCAGGTAGTGTTTGGGTATATCAAAAATGAAGCTCGGCGCTTCCATGTTTTTGTAGCTAATCGTGTTCAGAAAATAAGAGACAAAACAGATCCAAGTCAATGGTTCTATGTTGAAACAAGTCAAAATCCAGCAGATCAAGCCTCTAGGGGTGTTAAGGTGGCAGACTTGATTGCTTCGCATTGGTTCACAGGACCTAAATTCCTATGGGAACGGGAGATTGTAACAAGCCTAGGATCCCCAGAGCTACTTATAGGCGACCCAGAGGTAAGGGTCTTGAAGGCTGATGCTTCTGAAAGAGAAGGTTTTCTTGAAAGGTTCTCAAGATTCTCAGATTGGAGTGCAGCTCTTAATGTTGTTGCTAGAATTCTAAGGCTGGCAAATAAGGACCAAACAGGACCCATTAGTGTAGAAGAACGAAGAATAGCCGCCTTTGTACTCATAAAGGCAGCACAAAGGGAAGCCTTTGAAGAGGAGTTGAAGTGTTTCAGTCTAAAATCTGCCAAGCTATCAAAAACTCACAAGATATTCCAACTTGACCCATTCCTTGAAAATGGACTGCTCAGGGTTGGAGGTCGATTGAGAAAATCTTCTACATCATTTGACCTGAAACATCCAGTAATTCTTCCTAGGAATGGTAGTATTACGCAATTAATACTTGATCACTGCCACAAGAAAACTCAGCACCAAGGCAGAGGGCAAACTCTAAATGAACTTAGAGCAAGTGGATATTGGATAATAGATGCCAGTAAGGTAGTGGGCAAGCACATTAAATATTGTGTCACTTGCAGAAAGACATGAAGACGGAATGAAGGGTGAACGTCTGATACAACCATCCTTTCTAGAACGACCAGTTCACAAATTAGTTGTATTAGTAGGGAGTGATTCCTAAATTACTATGCAGATAATACTAAAACAGATGTCTTAGAGATGTAAAGCATAGTATCGCTTGCAAGTTTGAGTCTGAGGTAACATACAAGATGTAAGATTAATTTTGACTTAAAAAAGGGTAAAAGGAAAATTACAGGATTTATTAAATTCTGTTTGAATATGGTTAACATAAATCTTTGTAATTTTGGTGGCAGTGTAGCTGTCGCAAAATATGTGTGTATATATGTAAATTTAGTGTTTGAATTCGTAAAATATATTTGTAAATTATATTATAATCAATGTATTTGTACATAAGTTTGCAAAGTTGGTCTGAACGGAAGGGTGCAGTGGTCACATGATAAGGTCGGAGGTGGAGCAGAAATGCACATAGTGACACGCTTAATGGACGCTGAGCTGTTTAGTTTTAATAAGATAAGAAGAAGTGAAGTATCAGAGAGACTGTGATAAAGACTCCTGAATTTCTGGTCAGAAAGCGCACACGGTATGTTTAATTTGTTATCCTGTCACCTGTGTAATTCATTAATTGTTTAATTTACTAGTTTTATTGTATTTTAGTTTTTCACGGTGTTTGAGAGCGGTAAAGAGAGAGAGAGAGAGCAAATAAATACTCTTTAAACATCAGTCAGAGCGTGGTCTCATCTGTACCAGAAGAAAACCTTCGGGAGCAGCTACAAGGTGGAAAGATTTAATACTAAAGTGAGAGCTGCTGTTGACGTAGTTGCACCTGTAAAGACAGTTAAAAAATCTTCTAGCATTGTTATTCCATGGGAGACCCAAAGAGTGTCTGATTTAAAGAGAACATGCTGTAGAGCTGAGCGTAAATGGAGGAAGACTAAACTAACTATCCACTATGAAATATTAAAAGTTAAAATAACAGAATACAATAACACAGTCCTTCTTGAGAGGCGCTGCTATTTCTCTAAGATTATAAATAACAATGCTAGTAATCCCAGAGTCTTATTCTCGACAATTGATCGTTTGCTAAACCCAGGTAACTCAAAGGAATGCCTCCTAAGTACTTCCAGTAAAACCTGTGAGGCTTTTGCTGTATTTTTCAATCAAAAAATTAATGATATTAGAAATAACATAGTATATCTCCCCAACACTAAGGATCCTCCTAAACCCCAGTATTCCGTTGTAAACAAATTAAACTCTTTCACTAGGATAGATTTACCTGATTTACATAAAATAATTTCTCATCTGAAACCCTCCACCTGTGTTCTTGACCCAATACCAACAAATTTTTTCAAAGAAGTATCGGACGTGCTAATTGATAATATTCTTCACATAGTAAATTCGTCATTAGATACGGGGGTGTTCCCAGACTGTCTCAAGACTACTGTAGTTAAACCCCTACTTAAGAAAAATAATCTTGACCCTTCTGCTCTTGAAAATTTTAGACCCATCTCTAACCTCTTAAGTAAAATTTTAGAGAAGGCAGTCATTATGCAGTTAAATGACCACCTCAATAAACATGCTATTCTTGATAAATTTCAGTCAGGTTTTAGAACAAATCACAGCACAGAAACTGCACTCATTAAAGTAGTAAATGACTTGCGGGTAAATGCAGACAGAGGCCATTTATCTGTTCTTATCCTCTTAGATCTGAGTGCCGCATTTGACACCATTGATCATAATATTCTTAGAAATCGCCTTAGTCAATGAGTGTACCTCTCAGGCAGTGTCTTAAATTGGTTTGAATCCTATCTGGCAGGGAGAAAATTCTTTGTTAGTTGTGATAATTACAACTCAAAGGACACATGATATCCAATATGGTGTTCCACAAGGCTCTATCCTGTGTCCGCTGCTCTTCTCAATGTACATGCTTCCGTTAGGTCAGATTATCTCAGGGCGTGAGTTGGTCTCGTCCGTTATAGGAGATGGACGTCTGAAGCAGAGCTCCGCTAGCAGCGGCATTATTTTCCCACGTATTTACCATATTATTTAGAGGTATCCTGTATTTTACCTGACCAAGGAACTTCCACTATAATATACAAGCATGAGTAACAAGAAGAAAAGTCAGAAAGAACCGGAAAAGAAACTTAAAGCTGCATCAAAGTCTGGACAGACATCCGGCCCGAGTGCAAGGTATGGCCTCTCGGAGACTGACCTGGAACAGGCTGACGAATGTGCAGATTTCCTGGGACCCCACATTGTACATTGTATCGTCTCCAGTCGAGAGTGAAAATTGGAAGGAAGGTGCAAGTGATACAGGTCGCGATGGATCGCCGATTTCTGAGGATCATTTGAAACTAGAAAAGGCCCTGCAGGATGTGCTCTCATCTACTCATCGCGGGCCCGCAGCACCTGCTGTAACAGGAGCTGCATTTCCACTCGCGGAGCACGAAATCTGAAACGAACTGTCCGAACTGAAAGAGATGATCGCTACACTGGCCACTGCCATGGCTACGGCCATAAATGAGCTTAAGAAGGATAACAAGAATGAGCTTAAGAACGAGCTTAAGAAGGATAACAAAGACAGGGAAATGTGTCTATTTAAACGTTTTGACGTGAACTTTAAAGGCATGTTGGAGAAATTAGAGGAACACATTGAAGAAAATAGATCCAAACTGAAAATGCTTGCCGACCAGATTAATGACGTTACAGATCAGCTGGATGACGTTAAGCAGGCATTCACGGCTCGAGTTGAAACAGTGGAACAATTGGCATCTAACGCAGATGAAAAAGCTACAGCTGCGAATTCTGAATGCAAAAAACTCGGAGACAGACTTGCGGCCCTGGAAGATGTGTGCAGAAGAAACAATATAAGAATTGAGGGTATACCTGAGAAACGAGAAAGCTCAAGCCCAGTGAAATTTGCAGTAGAATTACTCTCAAAAATAATTGGAGATGATTTTAAACTCGACATTGAGATAGCAGCTGCTTATCACATATACAGATCAAGCACCTTTAAACCTAGGTCTTTTATTGTCCGCTTCGAGCGATTATGATGTAAGCTTGATGTGATGGCACTTCTCAGACACAAGCAAGAGATTATATTTGAAAATAATCTTATTTGTATTTTCCCCGACTTCTCACCATTAACAGCTGCAAAACGCGCAGCCTACTTTAACATTAAAAAGTTGCTACAGAAAGCCGATATCAAATACAGCCTCTTGTATCCCGCCAAACTGAAAGTGGAAGTTCAAGATCAATATTATATTTTCTTGAGCAAAGAAGATGCTGAAAAGGAATTAAAGAAGCTTTTTCCGACACTTTTTTGAAAGTTAATAAGGAGCCATATTCTATCAAGGCATGGGAAGGACCTATGATTTGCTCTCTGGATCCATGTTTAAAGAGACTGGTATTATAATTATACATCCTTTTCTTTATCTGGACTTTATATGTTTATGTTTTAATTAGAGTTATAGAGTTATAGACGTGAGTGTGAAAGTATGGAAGTAATTAAAGTAGGATTTGTTTTTTTTATTTTTTTATTTTTTTTTATTTATTCTACTATACCTTAAAGTAGACTTTGGTTTATTGCTTTTTCTACTATTTATACTATTACCATTATACTATTACAGTGGGAATTACCAGGTTTATCCTAGACTAGTTTTTAAAATCATTCCCAGGGTTGATTCTTTTTTTTTTTTTTTTATCTTAATATCTTAATAACTTAAAAGCGCTGAAGATTATTTCAAGCTTAAAGACTGTTAATGATAATATTTTCGGCAGATAGTATTAAGAATTTAGCTGCAAAAGATATCTCCGTTTTAATTCTCTAACGCCGCTGCAGGGTGGGGTTTGTTTTGTTTTGGACGTGCTCTGTCTCTTCGTCTGTCAGAGGACCGGGACATTGCGAAGTGGGATCTAGCCTCATTACCAATTAAAACTATAAAATTACATTAAAAACTCAGAATCAATGCCTCCATGATGGGACAGTTAACTTTGTGAGCTGGAATGTGAAAGGCCTGAATCACGAATTAAAGAGAAAGGTGAGAGCATACTTTCTAACAGGCTTAAATGCTAAAATAGTATTTTTACAGGAGACCCACTTACTAACCAAGGATCAGTTCAGACTACAAAAAGAATGGACTGGCCAAATGTTCCATTCTAGCTTTATAAAGAAAACTAGAGGGGTGGGAATTCTCATACACAGAACAGTTCCATTTGTAGCATCAGATGTAGTATCGGACCCTGAAGGGAGAAATGTGATGGTCATGGGCAACTTATATAACAGTAAAATGATTTTGATAAATGTTTATGCACCCAATGTTGATGATAAGGAATTCATGCAAAATCTATTTGCATCCATTCCCAATGTGAACACTCATAAAATTATAATGGCTGGGGTCTTTAATTGTGTCCTAAATCCACTCTTAGATAGGCCTCCTGTGACAGGGGGGACGACATCTAATACTGCAAAGACAATTACACAGTTTTTAAATGATCACAACTTATCAGACCCCTGGAGGTTTCTTAACCCAAACTCAAGAACATATTCGTTCTACTCACCAGTGCATTATAGCTACTTAAGAATTGATTATTTTTTTATAGATAATAATTTCCTGCCTACAATTAAATCATGCAAATATGACACAATTGTTATCTCTGACCATGCCCCTCTAGTCTTGGAGCTAAAATCATTAAGCCCCTCACACTCACCTCGTAGATGGCGTCTTAACCCTCTTTTATTGGCAGGTGAGAACTGCACAGAATTTATATCCAAACAAATCAGCTTCTTCCTAGAGACAAACACGCCCACAGAGGTTTCTGCAGGAACACTCTGGGAAACTCTAAAGGCCTTCTTAAGAGGACAGATTATTTCATATCTTTCCCACAGAAATAAATTAGAAACCAAGAAACTGTCAGAGCTAAGAAGCGAAATTACTAGAATAGATGAAGAACAAGCCAGGCGTCCAAGTGAAGCTCTTCAAAGGAAAAGGCAGGCCCTGCATACAGAACTCAACATCTTAACAACTAAAGAAACTGAACAACTTATTTATAAGTCAAGACATCATTACTATGAACACGGAGAGAAAGCTAATAAGCTTTTAGCTCAACAAATTCACAAACAAGAAGTTCGCAATGCAATCCCAGCAATCACCAACACGAATGGAGAAGAAATCATTGACCATAAAAATATAATGCATGCATTTAGAGATTATTATAAATCCTTATATTCTACTGAGTTCAAAGAAGACAACACACAATCTAATGCATTTCTGGATACATGACAGACACCACAAATAGATGCTTTAAGTGCTGAGGAACTGGATAAACCTCTGACGCTAAAAGAATTACTAGATGCTATAAAGTCACTTCAAAGCGGGAAATCAGCAGGCCCTGATGGTTACCCCGTAGAATTTTATAAGAAATTCTCCACTCAGCTAGCTCCCCTCTTATTGGCAACATTTACAGAAGCTAGAGACAACCAAATACTACCTCAAACTTTTCAACAAGCATTAATCACCATCTTTCCTAAGCAAAATAAGGAACTGTTACAATGTGCATCATACAGACCAATTTCACTCCTGAATAATGATGTTAAGATACTCTCTAAAATTCTAGCTAGAAGGATGGAGAAAGTGCTGCCCTCGGTAATATCACAGGATCAAACTGGATTTATTAAAGGCTGACACCTATCTTCCAATCTCCGACGCTTGTTTAATGTTATATATTCACCAGCAAAATCAAACACCCCTGAGATATTACTATCATTAGACGCAGAAAAAGCATTTGATATGATTGAATGGAACTACCTTTTCACTGCATTGGAGAAATTTGGGTTTGGAGTGGAAGGTAGCAAAGCAGAGAATTCACTCGAGCTCCATATGCGCAAAGCATAGAATTATTCAACTAAAAATTATATATCGAGCTCATCTGTCTCGCTTAGAACTGTCCAAAATGTTTCCAAGGCAAGATCCAACTTGCGAACGCTGCAACCAAGCTCCTGCCTCACTGGGTCACATGTTTTGGACCTGCACCAAACTAACATCATTTTGGACTAAAATTTTTAAGTGCCTTTCAGACAGCCTTGGGGTCACAATCCCTCCTAACCCATTAACAGCTGTATTCGGTGTCCTTCCAGACAGACTTGAAGTGAAGAAGTACAAGCAAACGGTGATTGCATTCACTACACTTTTGGCACGCAGACTTATTTTGTTAAATTGGAAGAATCCTAACTCTCCTCTGACAAGTCAGTGGGAAACAAATGTTTTATATTATTTGAAATTGGAAAAAATCTAATTCTCAGTTAGAGGATCTGTACAGAATTTTTTCAAAACCTGGCAGGATCTAATCAATATTATTTTAGAATAAGAGAAATAACTATTACCGGATTTAATTCCCTTCTCCATTTTTCTTTACTTATATATATTTCTTTCTTTTTTTGTTTATTGTTGCCTTATTAAAAAGCCTCTGGCTAAGCTCTCCTTCTCAGGGGTGGGGTTTAATTTGTCTTCAATTTTTTTTTTGTTATAAATTGATCTATTTGTATGGAATGACTAGCAAAATACCCACGCTTCGCAGCGGAGAAGTAGTGTGTTAAAGAGGTTATGAAAAAGAAAAGGAAACATTTTAAAAATAACGTAACATGATTGTCAATGTAATTGTGTTGTCATTGTTATGAGTGTTGCTGTCATATATATATATATATATATATATATATATATATATATATATATATATATATATACACACACACACAGACACACATAAATATATATATACATATGTATGTATATATATGTTTATACATGTTTATATACATATCTACATATACACATATACAGTGGTGTGAAAAACTATTTGCCCCCTTCCTGATTTCTTATTCTTTTGCATGTTTGTCACACAAAATGTTTCTGATCATCAAACACATTTAACCATTAGTCAAATATAACACAAGTAAACACAAAATGCAGTTTGTAAATGGTGGTTTTTATTATTTAGGGAGAAAAAAAATCCAAACCTACATGGCCCTGTGTGAAAAAGTAATTGCCCCCTGAACCCAATAACTGGTTGGGCCACCCTTAGCAGCAATAACTGCAATCAAGCGTTTGCGATAACTTGCAATGAGTCTTTTACAGCGCTCTGGAGGAATTTTGGCCCACTCATCTTTGCAAAATTGTTGTAATTCAGCTTTATTTGAGGGTTTTCTAGCATGAACCGCCTTTTTAAGGTCATGCCATAGCATCTCAATTGGATTCAGGTCAGGACTTTGACTAGGCCACTCCAAAGTCTTCCTTTTGTTTTTCTTCAGCCATTCAGAGGTGGATTTGCTGGTGTGTTTTGGGTCATTGTCCTGTTGCAGCACCCAAGATCGCTTCAGCTTGAGTTGACGAACAGATGGTCGGACATTCTCCTTCAGGATTTTTTGGTAGACAGTAGAATTCATGGTTCCATCTATCACAGCAAGCCTTCCAGGTCCTGAAGCAGCAAAACAACCCCAGACCATCACACTACCACCACCATATTTTACTGTTGGTATGATGTTCTTTTTCTGAAATGCTGTGTTCCTTTTACGCCAGATGTAACGGGACATTTGCCTTCCAAAAAGTTCAACTTTTGACTCATCAGTCCACAAGGTATTTTCCCAAAAGTCTTGGCAATCATTGAGATGTTTCTTAGCAAAATTGAGACGAGCCCTAATGTTCTTTTTGCTTAACAGTGGTTTGCGTCTTGGAAATCTGCCATGCAGGCCGTTTTTGCCCAGTCTCTTTCTTATGGTGGAGTCCGTGAACACTGACCTTAATTGAGGCAAGTGAGGCCTGCAGTTCTTTAGACGTTGTCCTGGGGTCTTTTGTGACCTCTCGGATGAGTCGTCTCTGCGCTCTTGGGGTAATTTTGGTCGGCCGGCCACTCCTGGGAAGGTTCACCACTGTTCCATGTTTTTGCCATTTGTGGATAATGGCTCTCACTGTGGTTCGCTGGAGTCCCAAAGCTTTAGAAATGGCTTTATAACCTTTACCAGACTGATAGATCTCAATTACTTCTGTTCTCATTTGTTCCTGAATTTCTTTGGATCTTGGCATGATGTCTAGCTTTTGAGGTGCTTTTGGTCTACTTCTCTGTGTCAGGCAGCTCCTATTTAAGTGATTTCTTGATTGAAACAGGTGTGGCAGTAATCAGGCCTGGGGGTGGCTACGGAAATTGAACTCAGGTGTGATACACCACAGTTAGGTTATTTTTTAACAAGGGGGCAATTACTTTTTCACACAGGGCCGTGTAGGTTTGGATTTTTTTTCTCCCTAAATAATAAAAACCATCATTTAAAAACTGCATTTTGTGTTTACTTGTGTTATATTTGACTAATGGTTAAATGTGTTTGATGATCAGAAACATTTTGTGTGACAAACATGCAAAAGAATAAGAAATCAGGAAGGGGGCAAATAGTTTTTCACACCACTGTATACATATATATATATATATATATATATATATATATATATACATATACACATCCACATATATACATATATATATACACATATCAACATATATATACACATATACACACATACATACACACACACATATACATATATACATATACACTGTAAAAACTTGTGGTCTCCGTGACCCCTTGAACCCTTGGATCAGACGTCAGACACCAGATAAAAGTCCAATTATTATTTATTATATAATAATAATGTGCACCAAGCACCCTCCACTCCACAATACTCATATAATTAATCAATAATAAACACAATAATCCTCCATACTCCCAGACACTTCGCCACCCTTCCTCCCAGCTCAGCTCAGTGTTCTGGGCTTCCCACAATCCTTTTATAGCCCCTGACCCGGAAGTGGTTCCTGGCCAAACCCACAAGTCCGTTTTCCTTCCGGGTCAGGGCAAACAGTCCTCTTCTTCACCCCGGGAGCACGTCGCTTCCTCCAGTCACGTGACTGTGACACACTCCCGGGTTATAGGGCACACAAGAGCCCACTAGCCCCCCTACAGCGACTCCCGGTGGTCCCCAAGGTATCCAGCAGGGCTGTGTATAGAAACTACAAAGTCCATGAGGCCCTGCTGGAACTCTGGGCACCATCATGCTGTCCGGAGGGCTCCTCCTAGCGGCCTGGGGGTGGCGACCGGAGTCCATAGCCGGTCGTCCATCACAGTTCCCCCCCCCTTAGCAAAGCCAACTGGGGCGAAGCTACCAGCCCCGCGAGGGACGTCCTCCTCCAGGAGAACGCATCATCTGGACCTTGGCTACGTTGTCTAGATCCCCCAGCGAACCTTGGGGGAACGGTGTATCTTCTTTCCCACCGCTCCCCTGTCCTCCGGGGACAACTTCGCCACACGTGGCCCGGTTGCCGACAGTTGTAGCACCGCCGACGTCGTCCTGGTGGCCTCTCTTCCCAAGACCTGAAACATCTCGGGAATTCGGTCAGCTCCACCTTCTCCTCCGCCAAGGAGGGGTTAACGGCCGCTTTGCTGCTCCCTGCCCATTTCTTTAATATGTCAGGAGACCCATGTGTTAATTCGGGGATCTCCTGCTTTCTCTGGGGCTTGTGCACAGCGTGAGGCTCTCTATGGAAAAGAGAGAGCCTCTTTGCTGTTTGCACACCCGTTGTCCTATGTAATTTAGGAGGCGGCGTCATTAGCACCATATCGCTCTGGGTAACAGCACTTTTTAGCTGCCCCGGTTTGATTGACACTTCCTCCGCCCCTCCAGAAACAAGCGACAACTCCCTCTTCACGTGGGTCGGGGCCTTAAGGTCCACGTCGTCCCGGAGCGGCGTCTGATATCGCTGTCCCGGTTCTATCGGACCGTTACCCGACCACTCCGTCATCACACCACGCTCGATTGTCGGATTCACAGTGCTTTGGCAGTCACTACTTATTAAACGCGGTGCCGGTTCACACTGCGTCCCCTTATTATATATGCCGCAGATTTCACTCACCTGCGAATCAATCGAGGCCGGGGCTTCACGGCCTAATCGCCGTAGGTACTCTTGTAGTCCCTTCAACAGCGCTTCGGCTGCAGCTCCCAGCTCCTCCACTCGTGCTTTTAGTTCTTCCAGACCCTGGAAGAAAGTCTAAAGGGGCGCGAGACATTTCTCGAGCTCCCACAAGTTTATAAAGTTATTTATCTCGGCCGTAGGCAAGGCTACTTCCTTGTTATGATCACCTGCCGACCGGGAACCAATGAGCACGTCCGCTCCTGGCACATACTCTGATGGGCTTCGCGAAGGCTCCTGGGGATTTGAGTCCCACATTTTAGACGGCCTGGGTGCTGCTACCGGCCGAGAGCCAATGTGCACGTCCGTTGTCGGCACGTGCTCTGCGGGGCTTCGCGGAGGCTTCTGGGAAATGGAGTCCGAAGAGGAATGGGTAGCCTCAAGCGGCTGACTGCGATCTGCCGCTTTTAATTTGTCGGCAGACCGCTCAGTCACCTCCTGCTCCTCTTTTTTTAATTTTGGTGCTGCTTCGCTCACCGCCCCCTTCCCTTTCAGGGAGCTCAGACCTGTCGGGGAACAACTGACCTCACCGAAGGCTCCGAACTGACCGTATCGTTCCTGGCATCCATCGCGCGAGGTCACGTGGTCCTTGTCCTCGAATGGGCTTGTAGATTGTCGACTCCTAGCCTGGCCTGCCTTCTGTGTAACGCGGCCATCTTGCCAAGGTATGAGGAAGGCATCCGATGCACCGTCTGCTTTCTGGAGGCATGCCTCTGTAAAACAGGAATAAAATGTACCCGAAACTTTGGGCGTTTTCCCGGTACATACCTCCAGACGTGGTAGCGATGTGCCCAATCCGTTCAGGGATTCCGGCGCGGCCGATGGCTGACAGCAACTCTGCTGTTGCGCCCTTCGGGCTTGTTCAGCCTTAATCGGCTCTCGGTCCTCCTCACACCCAGTCAGATACGTCCAGGTCAATTCGGAGTCTGTCATAGCCTTCACCCAGTCGGGACTGCCCTTCTTTCCAGTTTTCTTCCCCATCGCGGTCTGCTGTATCTTAAAGCTCACGGAGTATGGTGAACTTTTCTGTGCGTCCTGACGCTGTCTTCTTGGGGTTCTCTTTCCACAGAAATTTGTTTAATTTCAGGTCCTCTGCCAAAACTGAACGGCCAGAGAATCCTGCCGAGACTACGCCACTGTAAAAACTTGTGGTCTCCGTGACCCCTTGAACCCTTGGATCAGACGTCAGACACCAGATAAAAGTCCAATTATTATTTATTATATAATAATAATGTGCACCAAGCACCCTCCACTCCACAATACTCATATAATTAATCAATAATAAACACAATAATCCTCCACACTCCCAGACACTTCGCCACCCTTCCTCCCAGCTCAGCTCAGTGTTCTGGGCTTCCCACAATCCTTTTATAGCCCCTGACCCGGAAGTGGTTCCTGGCCAAACCCACAAGTCCGTTTTCCTTCCGGATCAGGGCAAACAGTCCTCTTCTTCACCCCGGGAGCACGTCGCTTCCTCCAGTCACGTGACTGTGACGCACTCCCAGGTTATAGGGCACACAAGAGCCCACTAGCCCCCCTACAGCAACTCCCGGTGGTCCCCAAGGTATCCAGCAGGGCTGTGTATAGAAACTACAAAGTCCATGAGGCCCTGCTGGAACTCTGGGCACCATCATGCTGTCCGGAGGGCTCCTCCTAGCGGCCTGGGGGTGGCGACCGGAGTCCATAGCCGGTCGTCCATCACAACACATACATACATACACATACATATATATATACACACACATACATACATACATACACACATATATATATATATATACACACACAGACACATATATATACATATATATATTTACATATCTACATATATATATATATACATATCTATATATATATATATACACATATATATACATATCTACATATATATACATATATATATATATATATATATATATATATATATATATATATATATATATATATATATATATATACATATTACGATTGTTATAGTTCTCTTTGTATACCACGTTGTCAGTTCAGCACTCTGGTTGTAATATGACCAAGCTGTGCAAGCACACTCTTGAGAATGCAACGTATAGTTGTACAGGAGAAAAGCAATCTTGCCTCAACTCAATGGCAACCTTTTGTAGGTCTATGAACTTAATTTAAACTTTAGGTTTAAATGGTGCTTTGTTTCCGACGTGCTGCGTTCAGTTAGTTCACATGAGTCGCTCTCTTGTGTGATGTTGCGATGTCCACGTCTTTATTTAATGTTAGCTAAGACCCGGCACGTCAAAGTTTCTTGCTACAGCAATTTTAACTCCGTTACAAAGTGATCCAAATCTCGTTTATACCTCGTGTCTTCTCATTAAACTTGTATCTCGCGAATATGGTATTGCCCCATCTTATATATCGGAATGTCTGACACCTTATATTCCAAATCGTAATCTCAGATCCTCAAATGAGTGTCTCCTTAGAATTCCGAGAGCAAAACTTAAAAGAAGTGGTGAGGCGGCCTTCTGCTGTTATGCACCTAAAATCTGGAATAGCCTACCATTAGGAATTTGCCAGGCTAATACAGTGGAGCACTTCAAAAAACTGCTGAAAACACATTATTTTAACATGGCCTTCTCATAATTTCACTGTAATTTAATCCTGATACTCTGTATATCCAATTCATTATAATAACTATCCATGGTAGCTCTAAAATCTGTACTAACCTCCATTCTCTCTTCTGTTTCTTTTTCTGGTGTCCTTTTGGTGGTGGCACATCTACTCAAAGCACCATGATGTTCCAATAGTGAAGAATTAAAAGCCAGAAGTCTGCATGTCCATCATCATCAAGTCCTTCCGTGAGATACCAAGACACAAGAGGACTATTTCATTTATGTTAGGTAGAATGCCCAGAGGGGACTGGGTGGTCTCGTGGCCTGGAACCCCTGCAGATTTTTTTCTCCAGCTGTCTGGAGTTTTTCTTTTGTTTTTTCTGTCCACCCTGGCCATCGGACCTTACTCTTTTTTTTATGTTAACTAATGTTGTCTTATTTTAATTTCTTATGTTGTTATATTTTTTTTATTTACTGTTCTTCATTATGTAAAGCACTTTGAGCTACCTTTTTGTACGAAAATGTGCTATATAAATAAATGTTATTATTATTATTATTTTTATTATTGTTAATAAGCAAATGCAAATCAGAAATTCACTGTTCTCTATGCATTGGACAATAATAAATTTGTGCACTGCCTATGAGTTTATTACTAAGTGAGACTTTTATAATGACATACAGAACTTTTAATAGTTGTCAAGTAAGACATTTACTATGTATACCTATTGTATGAAATTCAATGCTAACCAATGCACAACAGTGTATATTAAATACAATGTATTGATTTGATATTTTGTGCTTGAGCAGGGCATTAAGAACACAGACCATCTTGGCTCACTAGTGAAAAATCAGTTTAAGAGCCAAACCAAGCCCAAAATGGATTGAACAGTCTCAAACAATAAAATAACTTAAATAATAATAAAACTAGCAGGTCATGATGTAGCTACTATGTTGGAAATTTTTTTAAATTAATCAATGAGCAGAACATGAAGGTTATAATGTCAGTTAAAATCACTAAAACCAATTAATGTAAAGTGCTGCTAAAAAAGTTCAACTTTTAAACTAAGCATGATTTTATTATTCAGGTCCTCTGTCAAGTGCTACCCAAAAAGTTGAACTTTTTAACTCTTAGTTTCAAAATAATTAACTATTTAATCATAACAATGTGTTTATATATTATTAAGCGTAGGACAAATTGAAGTATAAATAGAATTAGAAGTAAGAAAATATTACTTATACAAAGAATTTTTCATTTTAATCATACATATTAAGGATTATTAGACATAAAAATAAAATATCTGTCACAAATAAGTATTACAACAACTCTGCAGGAAACATCTTGGGTGGTCTAAATGAATGGTAAGTAAGATGTATAAAGTTCTAAATACTTTAAAGTAAAAAATGACAAAAACCCAATGAGAATCCAAAAAAGAAAAAAAGAAAAAAAAAGATAATCTTGAAAACAGAGAGGAAATCTGTGTCCTCATTGATGAACTCTTATAAGAGTATTACTTTCTTTATTACTTATATTTTGCATTTCATCTTTTAATATTGTGTTATAGGTTTTGACCTGTAATAAGTGTGATATACTCTTTTAATATTAATTTAGAAAAGATTCTTTCATTTTTTTGGTTTAATAGGTTCAGGTGAAAGGTTAAGCAGGAGAGAGATAGATAGATAGATAGACAGATAGATAGATAGATAGAACTTCAATTGTCCCCAGGGGAAAATTTGGCTTTTTACAGAACCTCACCAATAAATAAATAAACACACACACACTGATCTGAACACATACCAGAATAACTGAAAATGAGAAAAACTATAAAGAAAGAAAACTTCTTGTCTTGGCAGTAACAGTCACTGTGAAGCATTATGAAGGTATACTATTGTTGATATAAATGAGCCCTAGTGGTGTTTCTTAACAAACATCTGCTGAATAATTGATTGGCTGAAAGTACTTAGTGTTAGTGTGTCCAAGAGGGGATGTGCAGCATTGTTCATAATGGAACTAATATTTTTTTTAAATTCTCTTCTTTGCTACTACCTCCAGGGGGTCAAGAGTGCATCTCATAACTAAGCCTGCCCTTTTAACTAACTTGTTGATTTATTGGGCCTCTCTTGAAATGATGTTACCAGCCCAGGACACCACAGCATAGAAAATTGCACAAGCCATCACAGAGTTGTTCAATTGAACATGATCTTCTAAGGAAAAAGAGTCTGTTCTCTTTTTCCTCTATTATACAGTATAATTCCTCTGTTCCAATGTGTCATTGACCCCTAAGTACTTGTAGGAGTGCACCACCTGTACTTTCACTCCCTGAATAGTAACAAGACATGCAGCTTTGGTTGCAACAAAAGTTAATAACCAGTTCCTTGGTTTTGCTGATGTTAAGGTATAGACAATTCTTTCTGCATCACGAAACAAAGATCTCCACCTAATTCCTATACTCTGTCTCATGCCTCCAATTTTGTCAATAGATCCTATAAGTGTAGACTCATCTGAGAATTTCTGAAAGTGATATGACAGTCCAGGACCATCCTCTCAAAGGTCTTCATGATGTGAAACTTAAATGTCCTGGTCTGCACTCATTGGATGAGACAATGGTCTGCCACAGGTAACCAAACCTGTTAACATCTCAAACACCAGGTACTAGGAGGACCAGAGATTTGCCTCTTTATCTCTCACTCCTAGCCTGGGAAAGAGAGATGGATAATCTGGGAATCCCTCCAGGCCTGACTGTATATAGGGTGTGGTAATCCGCCTTCCAGGAATTACCACTTTAAAGGTAAAAGAAAAAGTCCTAAGAATAGGGTAAAGTTGACTTTTATAGAATAAAAGTTAAAGCACTTACCTGTTTAAATTGTTGAAGTGTGGGGTGTGCTTTTGCGATCATTTTAAGTTTGTCTTCATGAAGCAGTTACACACAGCAGAATGCCGGTGACAGGTTGGTTGTGCCTCCAGGTCAGGCATGCTGGAGGATGCTGCACACACCCCATCATAAAGGCGAGAGCCTCTTTAACCCCGGCCGTTAGCATTAGAAAAGGTGCAAAGTGTTTGTTTGTGAGAGATTGGGATCCCCAAGAAAAAAAAAGTAACATACTGTACTTTTGTAGTGCTTATCAGCTCTTCTGAATTTCGCACTTGTGCTCGCTCGCCAGGGTGCTAGCCCTATTTAATACATGCCTTGCAAGGATTGAGAGACGCACCTCTGCAGAAGGCACCTGCATCAGTCGCAACTGTTGAAAAGGAGTAGCATGTTGCAGGATTGGCTGAAGATTTGTTCCCAGACTATAAGAGGCCCTTCCTGCCTTGTCTTTAGACTCGTGGTTGTCATCTCAACCATATACAAGTATACAGATAGATGAAATTGCGAAGCTCAGGGTCCACAGTGTAACAACATGAAGTGCAAATAATAAATTAAAAATAGAATTAAAATTGAGATTTAAATTTAAAATTAAAACACAAACAAGACAAGACATTGTGCAAAGACAAGACAAAGAAGTAACAGCAATATTGACGTGTAGTTAGCAATATGAACATTGATGCAATGTATGGTATTTGCAATCTAGATACATAAATATAGTCAATAGATATTTAATATAATAAATAAATAATAGATATAGATAATACAGAAATTATCAGTTTATGATAATAGTTGTTAAAGACATGTGTAAACAATGACAGGTCAGAATGTTTCACAGCAGTAGGATATCAAGAGTGTTAAAATACTTAAAGGTCAGTATGAGATTTTCAGTTCTTTTCTACATGCACACTCGTCGTTGCAGGAAAGTGGCTCGCATATATAAAAGTTCTGTTTTTAGAGGTGGTTGAGGCAGTGTGGAATATCCCAGGTGGCATCATGGTGTTAAGGAGTCTGACAGCTTGGGGGTAAAAACTATCCTGCAGACTGGCAGATCTGGCTCTGATGCTGCAGTATATTCTCTTGGATGGCAGAAGTGTGAAAAGTCCATATGAGGGGTGTAAAGGGTCCTGCACACTACGTTTGTAAAAAATGTCCTGTAGTGAAGGGAGAGGCACCCCAATAATGTTCCCTGCTGTCTTCACTATCTTTTGCATGTGCTTGCGGTCGGATATGTTGCAGTTGCCATACCAGACAGTGATGCAGCTGGTCAGAATTCTCCCAATGGTGCCTCTGTAGAACATGGTGAGGATGGAAGGGGGAAGACTTGCTCGCTTCAGCCGCCTCAGGAAGATTAGTCTCTGCTGGGCTTTCCTGATTAGTGATGAGGTGTTATGCGTCCACTAGGGAATCCATTCCCGGATGGGTTTATCCATTTCATTCCCGGGAATCCCGGGCTCCCGGGCATGACACAGTGCACGGCCATCTCACATGTGGACGGTTTTAGAACGACCGACACTTATTTTTAATAAAACTACTGCAATATGTTGACACAAATAAAAGACTAACCTTATCTACAAGCAGTTCATGCTGTCATTTAAGTACATGTATCTTTAGTTGTGGTAATAAGAGCGTAGAAAGCACAACGTCCTTACAGGTGGTGCAGTGGTAGTGCTGCTGCTTTGCAGTAAGGAGACTGTGGAAGATTATGGGTTCGCTTCCCGTTTCCTCCCTGTGTGGATAGCACTTTGAGTACCAAGAAAAGCGTTATATAAATGTAATTTATTATTATTAACGTGTCCAGTGTGCAGTCGATCCAAGAATGCACCTTCGTGCAGAAGTACGCCAGCCTCTAAGAAAGCACGCTCTGCCTCCACTGAAGTAGGCGGCACAATCATCAGATACTGATACACTTGTTCTAAACAACACTCGCGCTTGCCGTTGCTCTGAAACACCTGAAACACCGCCATTTCAGCTTTTACTGATGCATCCAGTTTCTTGTCATCATCCTGTGATGGCAAATTTCTTGGCACAGATAATGCAGATACAACAGACTGACGCTTTGCAATTTCAAGTTGCAGTTCAAAGCTGTTGTCTGATGAAGTGCAAGCTGCAGCAATGGCGCCACCTTAATTATTTTCAACTATAACTCTGTTATTTCTTTATCGATTTTTACACGCTATATATGCAAGCTTGGCCGTTCCCATTTTCCCGAGAATTACAGCAGTTTCATTCCCGGGAATGCAGGAATGAAAAATGTCTGGGAATCCCAGGCTCCCGGTAATCGGGAGCCCGGGAATGGATTCCCTAGCATCCACGTAAGTTCCTCAGTTAAAACAAGATTTATTATGTCCAAATCTTATTGAAGAATTTCATCCAGAAGGGTCATCAACAGAAGAAATGAGTACATGGGTAATCCTAGCACAGAAACGATGAAGTCAAACTAATTAACGCGAAAATTGATGATCGGTTACACTGCAAACTGGTTAAATGCGTATCAATAGACTATGCTGAAACAGTTGGTGGTCATGGTGCAGAAGATGAAAACATCAACTTACAATATCCCGTAGAATATCTACAACCGTTAACACCGTCCCGTCTTCCACTGGCTGAATTACTGTTGAAAGAAGGATGTATCGTAATGTTATTGCGTAATTTACGTATGAGTGATGGGCTATACAATTGGAAAAGATTAGTTGTATTCAAAATTGGTCGAACAATTCTGACATGTAAAAATTTTAACAGGAGACAAGAAAGGTAATGTAGTACATCTTCCGCGGATAACCTTAGACACCAAAGCAGATCTTGATATGCCATTCATATTAAAACATTTACAGTTTTCTGTTAGAATAGCTCTTGCTATGACAATTAACAAATCACAGGGACAAACATTCAAAAAAGTCAGTTTATTTATTAGAGAGAAAGAAACGATATTCACTCACGAGCAGTTATATGTTGCATTATCAGAATGTAACACCAAAAGTGGAATCAAAATTCAATGCTATATTGACGAAAAGTTAATTCCAAGTTTTGCAGAAAAAGTGTAAGTTTAAAAAGTATTTGTGTGTTAATTCCAAAGGCAAACAGAATGAAAACGTATAACGCAACGAATACCTCTAACGCAACATGAAACATAACTTTTCTTTTAATTTATTACGTTTTACTATTTCTTACTATGGTTAATTACTCACTTTAATGTAATATAAAATAGTTAGGTCTATTATGCATATGTAACAATTCCCATGAAATAACAATCTGTTTAAGTTGTACATCTGCTTCCCCATATGTGAGCAGCAGAGCTGTGAAGTGGCTAGCACGTAGCACCTGCCTGGGGGTTGGCGAGCGAAGTGAGCAGGGGGCCAGGGCCCCTTGGTGGTTAAAATGTAACATCTTTGTAAATTGTATTGTGTCAAATAAGAAAGAGTGGAGTGCTAAACATTCTTACACTGCACATACACAGTCTGGACTTTAACCCTTTAGAATAAAGAAGATAGACTGGACAGCATGTATTCAGCAAATAAGCAAATCAATGAAGTATATTGCAGATTAAATCATGCTTCTGAAAGGATCAATCAGTAAAATGTTAACTTTATATCATGTGTTGTGTAAATCTATTCTGATAACAAAGTGGTTATAAATAAGATTTTGTGCCTCAGTTAGGGGACCATTCCTCCTGCTACACAGCTGACCACAGGGATGCTCCTCTCTTCTAATAAGAAGAAAATAAATGCGTGCTAACAAGCTTCCTCCTGTCTGGGTTTTTGTCTGTCTGACTTTCTTTCACACCTTTGCTTTGGTATGCTGTTACAAAAATCTGAATCTTGGGGATTAAAAAACTGGAGAGTTTTGTTAGACTGGTTCAGAAAATAAACAGTGCTGATCTTCTATCAGTTACAAAGCTTGTGTGATGGAAACTCCATTTTAGAGGTACTATCAAATCATTTGTTCAACTAATTTCCCCTCAAAATGCAGAAACAGTTCTTCTAATTCCAAAATGAATAGGATTATGTACTTGCTGATAGCTATGACTGCACTTAACAATAAATTATTTTTATAATATGTATGGATATGTGTATTATTTTTCTTTGTTTTCCTGTTTTACTTTATGTCCTTTCATGTTGTTGAATTAAATATTAAATTACACCTAATATTTTGTAAAGGTGAATCACTTACATTTTCTTAAAATTACATGACCACTAGTCAAAGCTCCTTTTTTATTATTTGAAAACTATTTTTCAGTTGACATTCCTATTAATTTCTTATTGTCAACATTTTTTGCAAATTGTCGTTTAACACATGTAGCACAGTTGTCTGCCAATTTCAATAAAAACAGCTTCTGGAAGGTTTGAGAGTTACAGTGTAGTGAATGTAGCATTAGGGAAAAGTAAAATACCAATGAAATAAAACTTTCAGTGACAGCAGAAATGAGGATGATTTAACAAACAACAATATCAGACACTAATTTAATCACTACTTGAATTAACTGCCTGAATGTAATGTTTTCTAGCAAAACCATCTATGTGGTACTCCACCTTATAATTAGAAGAACAGATGATGATTCCATATTAATGGGAATTACCCTTAGTCTTAAAATGGCATTATAAGACATTACTATCAGGGGTTCACAGCCATTGCATAATGTTACTTAAAACCTTAGTGAAAACAGTACCAGGGACCTGAAAAAATGTATAAGCCCAAGAGCCGCTTAAAAATAAAGAATTTACTCCCAAAAATAACTCAGTACCTTAGGTAGATAAAATAACATGATGGTAAAATGGTAAAAGCAAGAGGGTTAGAGATGTATGATCAAAGCTCAGTTTGGAGAAGTGTGCCTTCAGAGATATTTCGGAATGATAGAATTGGGGGAAACATGTCCCTCTTGGAGATTTCGCAACAGTAAAGAACATATACAACTGCAGATAGCAGGGGAAGGGGTGCCAGGTGAATAAAAAAACATGGTAAAAAAGCAGTGGAGGGGGATTGAAAAATAGCCCAAAATACCATTTTGTTTTAGAAAAACTAGCCCAAAAACTGCAACCCGTGAAAGCCCAATCTTTCTTTCAGATGCCAATAAAAAAATAGCTCAATCAGGCAAGAAAACCATGGATCTGGCAACACTGAACAATGCCTACTATAAACACCTCTATAATTGTTATAATGTCTCAATCATAGAAGAAGATGAAATTAGATTTTTTCCCACTTCTAATCCATTGTACCATATATGCAGAGGCTATTTATGCAATATATATAGTAGTATATACAACACAGACAGTGCATAAGAAACAGAAAATCCAACACCTTGGCAGAAAATTACAGTACATTTTTGGTAAAACCACACTATGAGTTATTACACCAAACAATCTTTGAACCAGGATAGCAGTGAGGCTCAAAGAACACAAACTCTTACCATGGCATAGGTTACTGTCTCTTCCAGACATCTGGAAACCAACATCACAAGTACACTGAATGGATCCTTGAGCAGATGTGCAGTGAGGTTGTCTGCTGAAAGAAGAGTTGGTCCAGCTAGCCCAATCTGCAGATACATTTGAGCAATATATGAGGAAACCAAATCTGCCAAAAAAAGTTTCATTATAAGGCAACAAAACAACTGATATCAAATTCCATTTGGCATTTCTGTTTTAGAAATTGAGAGGTTAGGAACACTTTTTATTTCATAATTTAACTTAATGTACTCAAAGTAAATTCTGAATGTGTCAGTAAATGTTACAATCATACTTTTTGTTTCATTTGTTTGTTTTTTTCCCTGTCTTTAAATGTAAATCTGCAAAAATGAAAAAAAGTGTTGCTTGAAATTTGGCAAAATGATAACACGGGATAATCTGCTATTATATTAACAATATTTATTCTTCTATTTATTACAAATTGTTTTTACATTGTAAATCACTTGTATTTTTTCTCATTGACTTCCTTCATATGTAGCTAACTATTCTAGAAGTGTAAAATGTTTCATGGGAATCTACAAACTTTGCAATTCTAAATCTAGCTGCAATCTCATTAGTATGAATTTCTTTAATACTTATTTTTCAATTATTTTCAGTTTGCTCAAAAAGAGTCATGAGTGAACTCATAAAACATTTGGTTGGAAGGAGTTTGCATATTCTCTCCATGTTTGCATGTTTGCATATTTTTCTAGGTTCTCTTGATGTAACTGTTAGTTTATCTGGCAACTCTGGTTTAGTCATGTATGAGTGTGAGTGAGCATATTTGCGTGTAAATGTGCCCTATAATACAAAAAAGTCCCATCTGGGATTGGTTTCTGCCTTCCCAGGACTATTTGATGGAATAAGGCAATTCAAATAATGGATGAATAGGTCTTCACTATTTTTCATATAACATTTACCCTCACACCTTAAAAATAAAAGCAAGTACATATGAAAAAAATCTTTCTTTTGAAGTTGAATACTGGAATCCAGAAGAATAAATCTTATAAAACTTAAGATTTTTATTCAAACAATAGTTTTTTGTCTTAAACCTGCTATTGATTTGCATGAGTTCAAATGTTTGTAATGTTTCAAATTACCTTGCTCTATTACTCCTGTTTGGAAGCTGGTATTAATCTTTGAGATGGATAGCATTTGCACCCTGAGTTACATGCTGACTAAATTATTCACAATATTTCAAAGGTGAAATTAAATACTGCTTAATATAGACAATATTATGCAAATTCAGAATTTAGTCATTTCTTATAAAAAAACAGATCATATATTTTGCCATTTAAGGGAGTAAAACAGATCACTGTAGAAATAAAAAATCAATCAAAAAAATAATCACTGTAGAATTTGCCCATACTTCCTTATCAATTAAAATTATAGTTCGTTTTACTATATCATATTGTGGTTGCACTCCAAAGCTGATATTCTTCAACTGAGTTTAATTCAAATTATGTTTCTATATTATAGTAACTGTCACATATACAAACACCAAGTATACAAAATCTGGTAAATACAGGTAAAAGTAAAATGTAATAAAAAAGCAAAAAACTCTAGACCTTGAATATATAAAATTAGCATGGTAAAGCACAAATGTAAGTACAGTACTTAAAATGTACCTTAAATGTTCTTAATACATACTAAAAGTTTCCTTTCTATTAAAAAATGTCTCTTCTTGCTTTAATCCATAAGTAAAATTGCACAAAATTAGCTCATGTATCTATTAATTCTTCCATGCACAAATGTCCATAATGGTTTATTCAGTTTAATGTGTTTTCAAAGTATGTACATGTATAAGCATGAATCGTGCAAATACCATAATCTTCTTTGTGTTAATGGAATTCATGGAATATATATTGAACAAAGTGAAAAAACTGAGATTTACTCTTTCTTATTAATAATATAAAGTGCATCACAGAATATAATTGTGCTTCATCTTCAAAATTAGGATGTTTGACAAAAGTCATATTTAATGAAATACAGCTACTAAATTCTTATTTGTAAATGAGAGTTTGGGAGATTTCAAAGAGACTTTTGATGTCTGAAGATTTACCATTCTTGTACAATATATTCTGAATTATTATCTGGTGCTTTTCTATCTACTGGGTTTACAAAGTGCATATTAGCAAAATAAATAAATAAATATATTGTGATGCACACCCACATGGGCAGGCGTTGCGGCCAGGATGGAGCATGGTTCCTTACCTGAAGGCCAGCTCTTTGGAGACACAAGAAAGAAGGCAAGAATCATAATATCTTGGCCAGGAGACAGGCAAGAGATGCCAGTGTGGAAGTGTCTGCTTATATATGCTTAATTTAGACTGTTTAAGTAAGGTTCAGTTCAGGACATGTTTAAAATATGCATTGTTCATTTAAGTAAGAGCTGTCAATAATGATAATTGTAGCTTTATAGTTTGAGAATACATAAACTGCATATTCATTATTTCTTATGGAATAAAAGTTTGTTTTTCACTGCTTCAGCAGAGCCATTTATTCTGTGCTGCTACTCTCCATGTGCACATATGTATCAATAAAATGATTCCTGAATTTAACTAAACTGCTAAATAGAGTGTAAAACTCTTTTTTTCCTGCAGTGTAGAGTACGCTGAACTCTAGAACAATACTCAATTCAAATTGTATCCTTGTTCACTTTCAACTTTTGAACAAAGAATAATTTTATGACTAAGAGGTCTAAATTTCAGTATTGTACTTACGGGAGTTAGTAGGATTCTGACAGTATTTTCCAGACCAGGCTCTGGAACAAATGCACAGAAAATGATTGTCTTCTTCCACACAGGTTCCACCATTTAAGCAAGGTTTACTAGAACATCCGTCTATCTCTGAAAAACACATACACACAAAAAAGGCAAATTGGAATTTCTGTAGTTACAACATATTAACAAGATTCTGTTTTTTCAGTTTATTATAAATACCAGTTGTCTAAAAAGAACGCCAGCTAACATCCATCCATCCATCCATTTTCCAACCTGCTGAATCCTTACACAGGGTCACGGGGGTCTGCTAGAGCCAATCCCAGCCAACACAGGGCAGGAACCAATCCCAGGCAGGGTGCCAACCCACCGCAGGACACACACTAGGGCCAATTTAGAATTGCCAATCCACCTAACCTGCATGTCTTTGGACTGTGGGAGGAAACCCGAGCACCTGGAGGAAACCCATGCAGACACATAGAGAACATGCAAATTCCACGCAAGGAGGTACCGGGAAGTGAACCTGGGTCTCCTTACTGTGAGGCAGCAGCGCTACCACTGCGCCACCGTGCCACACCAGCTAACATTTTTTTGAAAAAGCCAGTTTACTAGCTCAGTCTTTCAATTGAGTTTTAAAGTGACTACTCTATAGCAATCTATAGCAGACCAAAAAAAAAATCTCGTTTGGCATGTTTCATTTTAACATTACATCTTTGACTGCACTCTTATAGAAACCCCTTTCTGGTGTATTCTCAAAGAAACAGCATGCCAGAATAAATGGCACAAAAACTGGATCACTGGATCCTGGTTTCAGTGCCCTGAGCAGCATTGTTGGACTTGGTACTCCAGTTCTGGTGGTGCGGTGAAGGAGATCAATCACATCCTACTGGGCAGATGCTGGAGGCTCCTACAGAACTGCAGGGTCTACAGAAGAGCCCAGTTTGAGAATTCTGACCACAGACTTGTTGCCGCTACTCTGAAGATCCAGCTTATGTCCAGTAGGCTACCACCTATTAGGAGAATAAGGCTGGACTTGGCCTGAGTCCAAGATTTTGCATGCAGTTTGTGTGAGGAACTTGCAGACTTGGGTGCAATTGCTGATCCTAATGGGATGTGGGAGATCTTCCGTGACAAGGCCCTGAAGGCTGCTGAGGGATAATCTGGTGTTGCTGGTGTTCTCAGAAGGTGGTATTTCATCTCATTGGGCACCCTGGATATCATAGAGAGGAGTCGCATCACATGGCTTGATGGCAACTCAGGTCTGTACCAGGAACTGAGAAGAATGGCTGCGAGGGCTCTGAGCGCAGATAAGGAGGCATTTGTTATAGAAATCTGTGAGCAACTGACATGCCACCTATGGTCTAGTAACCACCGTCTTGCTTATGGAGGAATCAAAGCATTACACACATCTGAATCTGTTCCTTGGTGAGTTGCAGTCAGGGTGGGTGATGGAACAATCCTTATATTTGACTTTATATTTTACACTTTACATTTCATCCTTTAGATTAATATCTGTTTTAATGTTTGCTTAACTTGATATAGCATTTACATATAGTATGTAAAATGTAGTTAGGTTTGTACCTTTCATCATTATCTAACAATAGTATCTGATGAAGTGTCTAATTTGCATCACAAGCAATAAAAAAAACTGAATTTCCCACGTGGGACAAATAAAGCTCTACTTATCTAATTGTATTAATATTTAAAAGATTAATCATTAATTTAAAAAGACAAACTATTTACAGCACATTCACAGACAATTAGCAGGTAATTCCTAAGCTGTTTCATTCAATGAATGATCCAAGGCAAAACTGCTTCTTACATGTTACTGTTACATTGCATTTTCTCCTGCTTATCATCTATTCATAATCATGTTTTAAGACTGATGTGTATCAACATGCCACATTCACATTTTCTTTTTCCTATTATAATTAGGCATCAATGAAACATTTTACATTTTCAAATAATTTCATCTAAAGTTGTAAACTATTAGACTTACTTTGACAGTAAGGCTGCTGGCCACCCCAGTAGGTGGACTTCTCACAAATTCTAGTTTCTGACCCAATCAGCTCAAATCCAGGATCACACACAAAATGCACCTCATGACCCACAGTGAAGATATTTCCTAGTTTCCTACTGTTGGCTGGGATCTCAGGGTCTGGACAGGTCTCTGCAGGTAAACACATTAGAAACAGTACAAATGTAATTTTTAGCAGTAAATAGTTAAAGAAAAAATAGAATTAAATTTCTTTTAAAATGGTTTTGTTAAATATCAGCAAAGACTTAATAGAATTGATTTACTTAATTTATTATTTTAGAATGAAGTGTTAACATTGAAAAAAGTATCCATAATAAATAAACTATGAACATAAGTTTTCTAAAATGTATTTCTAAGCAATATGTATTTTTACACTCTATTTACAGTTAGTTTTCTGTTGTATGTAGTTCTTATTACTGTAAATATGTAATGCTTTTGAAAATACTACATAAAGTTCAGAAATCTGGTGTGGATGTTAGAGGTCGCTGTTGCCCCTTTAACCCCAACACACAGACGCTCAGGACACAGTAAGTAAAAGCACCAAGAAGCGTTTTAATTATTTTCTTCTCAATAATTGTGCCCAAAGCACCACAGCCACAATATCACAGGCAATAAGCACAAGTAAAATCAACAATAATCGCAATTATTTCTCCTCCACACCTCTCAGCAAGTGTTGTTCACCTCCTACTGACTCTGGCTTGCTTGCTGGGTCTTCAGCCATCCTTTAAATAGTGCCTGACCCAGAAGTGCTTCCGTTCTTCCTCCCACGTGATTTGCCAGAACTTCCGGGTCAGATGGAGAACTCAAGTTCTTTAGTCAGCCCGGAAGTACTTCGGGGCTCCCATTCGCATGATTCATTAGTACTTCTGGGGTATAAGGAAAGTACAACTCCCCATGTCCTTCAACAGCTCCCCCTGGTGGCACCCACGGCACCCAACAGGGCTGAGAAACTGAACTCCAAGTCCCAGGATGCCCTGTGGGAATCTGGGGCACCGCTATACTCCAGGGAAGCTGCCATCTAGCATCTTGGGGGAGGCAGTGTCCAAAAGTTGTTGCCTTCCCCCTTCCTTTCATTCTTGGGGTTGAGCTGCCGGCCATCCATTGCACTGGACACATACTATGGAGCCTTGTCATTGTTTATGAACTGCAAATTTAATAGATAATGTGAAAGACACAAAGGAAATTTTTTGAAAAGTAGAAATGTGCTAAATATGACATTTCTTTACCTTTTTTATACAGCAAATATTTATGGTTCAAAATGTTGGTACCATGTTGAATTTTTTGTACTTACAGAAATGATAGACTCTTTCCAAGGACTGTTCTTACAGTACTGTATGTTCTTTTGTGAAACAAATAACAACAACTATATGGTGACTGAAAATTCTCACAACCTGTTCATCTCATATTTAAACTCTTCATGAGACTCCTGCCCTAGGACACATTCCAGGGCATACTTACAGACTCAACCATACAGTTCCCAAATATACATATTTTTGAAAGTGGGAGGAAAACAAGAGTTCCTGAGCAAAAGTCCATGCAGATATAGTCAGAATTAGCAAATTTCATATCAGCAGTGCCCACCTCAGAATTCATGAGCGGAGCAGAGAGGTCGCAATGTTAACCACTGCACAACCATGCTTTCCCTTTACTGAACTCATTAAATCCAATTTTAGGGTAGCATGGATTCATATTGCTGATATATGTTTAATTACTCTCAAAATAAATCAATAAAACCCGAAAAATGATTATCTTAAATTTTAATGTCTAGAGACATATATTCACTTGTTTATGTTTGACACAATGAAGTACAGAATATTTGGAGTGAAACTTAAAATTCCCAATTCAGTTATTACATGTTACGATTGTATTCATGTTCTGTAACTCTTTTGAGACAAGTCACACAGAATCCATTAGATACCACCCTGTTATAATGCTTCATCATTTTGACAAAAAAAACAGGCAAGGGCAGCAAACAGGTTTTAATTCACTGAACAAAACTCAACTAGCATTAGGATCATATAGTACTAATACTAGTAGAGAAGTTCTACACACAATGAGAAACTTGGATTTGCCTATAAAAGCACGGATTGGACAACAGAATATCTGTACTTTTCCTCTATCAAGAAAGTGTCTGGTGACTGGGAATAATGAGAGGCTGGTCTGAGTTAGGTTTTTCCTCTGAGACTTAATGAGGGTCTGAATTAAAATCAATTCATTATGAATTGTATAGTTAAAGTAATGTTCTGGGAGACTTAAGATCACCAAAGTAATACATTATATATTTTTCTATCATTACAGTTTCTGCTTTGGAACAGCATACTGCACATTTGTTAGCGTTACTGCCTTACAGTTTGTACTGACAACACAATGCGGCAGTTTTTAGTCTTTTACAATCAAGAGATGGATCCTAGTTTGGGAAAACAAGCCAAGTTCATAATCAGGGAGACAAAAATCTAACTAAATCCAAGTTGTGAAACCAAAGACAAACTGTTGCAAAGAATGTAATAGTGAGTGAGAACATAATAGTAATTAGCGAGCAAATATTTTAAGGACACACAATATCTTACAGTAAGTTTTTAGGCTGTATTTACAAACCTGAAAAACCAGGCAGTGTATAAAACTAACGTTTATACTGGCATGGTAATATTATCATGAGTCGCCTGCTCCCAGTTGTCTTTACTAAGCAATGGCATAGTTAATAGTGAAAAGTGGAACAAGTAAGTTCTGGCTGCCATACACTTTCATGAAACTGACACAAAAATTAGTTTGCAGGCAATTTCGCAATTTCATCACATGAAACTCACTAACAAGAATTTTGCAGGGTTTTAAAGGTTGTTTGGAGTGGTAAACAAGAAATACTGCTCCCTAAAGCCTTGTTCACACTTTTGTGATTACTTGTGTACTTTTCTACAGCTAAATAATGCATGTAAACTTTTGCACACCATTATATCAATTCTATTCATACCTCTTATCCTCATCATTGTTTCTAAAGTTATTGTGACGAATTAAGAAAGAATCTGATGTTAATCAAGTTTGACAAAGTACCAAAGGAAGACTTCAGTTTTAATTTCTGAAATAACCAGTGGACGTTTACTGACAGGTTGAATTTTTTTCTTCTCAAGGATTTTGCCTTGACATATTCTTAATGGATCTATGGAGCCAAAAGAGGAAAATCAAGAAGGGGACAAAGAAAAGCAAAGAGAGAGAGAGAGAGAGAGAGCAAGAGAAAATGAAAGAGATGAAAAGAGCTACAGAACCGCAGCCCCTAAGATGAGTTCACATTTTCAGTCAGAATGGTAACTGAAACAGTTTAGCAATCAATTGAAGTATTTAGGAAGTTACACATTCAACAGCTTTTTCTGAAAGTAAAATAATATATAGTATTAATAGTAAGATGATTCAGACCTAAGGTGGGTGAAGCAGGCTTAGTGCTGAAGGGCTGCAGGTCGTAATTGTGTCTTTGAAAACCATAATGTTCTGATTAAGGAATACTTTGGTTTGGCAAATATATGGACTTAAAAAATAATAGTAAAATAAATATACATGCTGATTTTATTGTTTTCTTTAGGGGTTTACAATTGGTTGTTTGAACATGTAGGATTGCCATAGATGGAAGTAAAATCAGAAATAACTACTTAACTTTAACAATGAAAATAAGAAAAGGAAGGAAAAGAAAAGAAATTCAAAAGTATTAAACTGATTCTAGTGTTAAAGAGCAAGATGAATAGATTGGAGAACAAAGTGCCATTGCAATAAAGCACCCATGAATAAACACTACAGCCAAAGCCAAACAAGGAATAAATGTTCATGTGACAATTTAAAAGAACTTTATCTTCCTGAAACCAAAAAGATGTCTAAAAATACATACAACACAGTGGGGAATATATCCATGATGTGACAGGGGTCAGGTATTAAAAATTTTTGTTTATATATTTATATAGTATTAGTCAAAGTGCCCGGTGTTGTCCAGGTATATTTGTATAATGTGTTAAGGTATGAAACCAAATATTTATGAGTTTTTCAAATGTTGGCTCTTTTTTCATTGCTGGCTGAACTACAAGTGTCCCATCTGTTATCTATACTACCCGTCTTATGACTATCTGTTTCTCTGCTGGATTGAAACCATGAATGCTGTTTTTGGATTTCCTGGTTTAGTGTGGTTATACATATAGATGTTTAATCACACATTAAGCCCTGTCCGGCTTTAAAACTGCCATATTCCTCCTGTTACCTCAATTCTGTTTTGGACTGTGGAAGAAAGAATTGTTGACCCGTAAAATGGAAGGAGTCAGAGTCTCACACCAGAAGAAATGTTCATAAGCTTTCTTTTATTCTTGCATACCTAGACTGGAGTGTCAGTAGCATGCGCGCTGACAGGAAAGAGTTCAGCTCTTTTATATCAGCTGATTGTGTGCAAACTTTACAAGTTCGTATAAAGGCAGATTAATGCATGAGCCTTTTAGGGCTTAAAATAGACGGCAGTTACAGATGAGTACATAGAGTAGCTTATTCGTAAAACAGGAAGAACAGTTTATAAAAATACATTTCTGGTAAAGGCAGCTTTCTGGTAAAGTCAGATTCTTTTGAACTGCTCACACAGGTCAGCATCAGTAATATATGTTAAAGGTCACATATACAGTTTCTGAAAACTGTCAAGTACACATTTTCTTATAATATAAAAAGGACAGTTATCTGTAAACTGAAAATTTCCATTCCACAGGACTTATGTCTGTAAAGACCCATTATTCAATTTTGCTTTTTGTCCAGTGAAACTTTCAAGTATATGGGGTGGCTGCCCCAAACCTTTCTGTTGTGTCAAGGCATTTCATTTCACAGTATATATGCTGGATTATCGGGATACAACTTCTAGCCCTGGAGAACATTTATAACACACGCTGCCTCAGCCATGTGCACAGTCTTTTTGAATTTTTCCCATGTGGAAAACTCTTCAGAGCCTTTCCTGTACTGACATTGAGGTTCAGAAACAGTTTCATCCCAAGAGCTACTCAATCAGTCAATCAAGTGTCACAGTAGAACTGTTTTTACTTAGAATTACAATTTACAATTACCTGACTGTAAACTTGCACTACAGCTGTAATATTGCATATCCTGAGCCACTTTATGAACCATTTGCACAATCTGCACTATATGTACATGTTGTGATGGATGGCTGGGGCCTATTCCCAGCCAGGACGCCCCTGCAGCATATGTTCCAGGGAAGCAAGCATGGGAAACCCAATATCTCCCCCTGGACGCTAGATGGCAGCCTCACTGGGTTGCAGCAGTGCCTCGGACTCCCGCAGGGCTTCTTGGAGTTTGGTGTAGCCCTGTTGGGTTCCGCAGGTGCTGCCAGGGGGTGCTGCAGCAGGAGCTGCTAGGCCCCTCTGGGCACTAGTTTTGCCACACCCGGAAGTGTCACCGGATATCGGCAATCAAGCACCTGGAGCACTTCTGGGTGCCTAATGAAAGGAACCAGCAACCACCACTCAGTGGCCAGAGTCGAGGAGGACAAAACTTAGAGGAGGAGTGGTGGTGCCGAAAGAGAGGAGTGTGGTGTGCTTATTGGTGTTCTTGTATACTTGGGACTGTGTTGTGCCTGTGGGGATTACGGGGAAGACGTACCCCACAGGTGAAGAACAATAAAAGCCTATTTATTTTATACGTCCCTCCAGTGTAAATATGTGTCAGGTCAGGCGTTTATATAGCACCTTGTTACAATGTGTGTTGTATTTATGCTTTCATATTGTGTATTTTTCATTGCTGTTATCATATTATTATTATTATTTTATCATTTTATAGAAAAATAAATTTATGGAGGATTTGCATATTGAATCTCAATGTACCATACAATAACAATAAAGGAATTCAATTCAATTCAATAGATGAGAGCACGTATTTACAGATGATGACGACTGGCTTAGCCAGTTTAGATTTCTAAGAGCTATTCCCTTGGAGCTCTGTGCTGTTAAAATACTAAGATGTGTAGTTGATATCATGTTTAAGATGAAAAGCATTAAAGTATATACAGCGCTGTGTAAAAGTTTGGGCACCCCTCTGAGGTTGCATGATAATTTCCTCTGTCTTCTTAAGAGACAACCACAGCAATATGCCATTTTTTACTAGAGAAATGTAGACAATGGGATATTTATCACATCAAAACTCTCAGTGTAGCATTATTGAGTTGCATGAAATAAAATAAAATGTCTGTAAAGACCCATTATTCAATTTTGTCTTTTTTCAGTAAAACTTTCAAGTATATTGGGTGGCAGCCCCAAACCTTTCTGTTGTGTCAAGGCGTGTCATTTCACAGTATACAGTATATACACAAGGTGAGTAAGGAAATTGAATGGTGAAAAGCTAAAAAGTAGTTTTAAATGATATAGCTACATTTTAACTTAATTTAAATAATTTATACTGTTAATAATTAAACACATATGGTCATAATGGCATAGTGGTAGCAATGAGCTGTAGCCCTGTCCAGTGATTGGTCCTGCCTTGCGCTGTGTGCTTGCTGGGACTGGCGCGACCCTTGATGGATAGAATAATTAAACATGTATCACAAAGATTTTTCAATGTTCCTTAAAAATTTTGAAGAATCAGAGTTGTTAGAACTTTAGAAAATTAGAAAACTCTAGACGAGAACAGGCCATTCAACCCAACAAAGCTTGCCAATCCTATCCACTTATTTCTTCCAAAAAAACATCAAGTCGAGTTTTGAAAGTCCCTAACGTCTTACTGTCTACCACACTACTTGGTAGCTTATTCCAAGTGTCTATCGTTCTTTGTGTAAAGAAAAATATCCTAATGTTTGTGTGAAATTTACCCTTAACAAGTTTCCAACTGTGTCCCCGTGTTCTTGATGAACTCATTTTAAAATAACAGTCTTGATCCATTGTACTGATTCCCTTCATAATTTTAAACACTTCAATTATGTCACCTCTTAATCTTCTTTTGCTTAAACTGTATAGACTCAGCTCTTTTAATCTTTCCTCATAATTCAACCCCTGTAGCCCTGGAATCAGCCTAGTCGCTCTTCTCTGGACCTTTTCGAGTGCTGCTATGTCCTTTTTGTAGCCTGGAGACCAAAACTGCACACAGTACTCAAGATAAGGCCTCACCAGTACATTATAAAGGTTGAGCATAACCTCATTGGACTTGTACTCCACACATTGTGTTATATAACCTAACATTCTGTTAGCCTTCTTAATGGCTTCTGAACACGATTGGTTGAGGTGCTCTTGTGCCGAGTTTTTTGTAAACTTTGATTGGCTGGGAAAGAGATGCGTTCCGAGTTCTGTTCCGAAAGACCCGCCTCCCCGTCTAAAAGCGGCGATGTCATGTTTCGAGACTGCTGTTCCCACGGGGGGACCCTGCAAGGTGTCCCTCTTATTCAACCTGTGGGATCAGCTGGTGGTGCTCGACGTGTGGCACCTGATGTGACGCTTTGCAGCGGGTGTCACCACGGAGAGCCTCCCACTGTACAGCCTCTTCATGGCACGTCTCTCGTTCTGCATCTTTGAGTGGGACCAGGGAGACGTCGCCAGGCTGCGACAGGCCAAGGCAGGCGAGGCGGGGAACGATCCCCGAGGCTCCGGCTACAGAAAGATCCCACTAAAGGAGCTGGCCCGCCACTGCCGCCGCTGCACACGTGGGGCGGAGACCGGCCGGCTCATTGACGAGATGCTGGAGGCCTTCGGGGACGCCACTGACACCATGGGTATCCCGCTTTTGGACCGCGCTAAGATCCAGGACATCTGGAAAACTCAGAGGCGCCACCTCCACTGCATCCAGGACCCACCCGGCGTGCACCTGTACATGCAGACCGGGCAGCTGGTCAAAGGGGGGATCACGCTGCCGGTGTTCAGGTGTGCGCGAGGTTCAACTTCGTTGGAGTCGTTCCACCTGCATCTGGACTGCTTCATACCTGGTAAGGGTGCTCAGAAACCTGTTCTTTGTGACCTGTGTTGTGCGAGGGAGCGGGTGGCATTGCATTTTTATCTCTGTGTCTCTCTCTCTCTCTCTCACTCACTCCCTCACCGTGTCTTTCAGGCACTTCAGCCAGCGCGGCCCACTTTCAGGCCTATCTGCTGGAAGGCCTGGCGCGGTGGAACGAGGACCGTGCGGCACAAGCAGTGGAGGAAGTAGACCGTGATATGGTCTGCTACAGTGGCCAACTCCAGCACTCCGTCAACGAGCTGAGCGACATTGTATATCACATGAAGCTGGTTGACGATTACACCCGGCCTGCGAAGTACACTGGTGAGGCGGGCGTTGAGCTGTCTATCTCTCTCTCTCTCCCTCCCCTCCCCAACCTTTTCATTTTAAAACAGTTACCTCCTTTTCACAGGTGAGCTCATAGGTATCCAGTACCTATTTTCGCAGACCGGTCGAGTGCTGGAGGAAGTGATGGGCAGGGATCCCGATGCTCCGGATGGGACTGATACAGACGACGATGATGACAGTGTCGACGAGGGCTTCCAAGAGGACGAGGGGCCGGTACAGGAACCTCTGGACAACACCCTCTTCGGCCTTGAGGAGGACTTCGCCCAACAACCGTTGTCGTCTGACAAGTCCCAGTCGCGCCCTGCCATCGGCGCCTCAAAGTCTGGGCCAGCCGACCAGGACACCTCCCCTGGAGACGAGGCCACTCAAAGCGTGTCCCACGAGCTGGTAAGTCTCTCCCGACGAGTTGTGCTATACCTGTGGAATATCTGAGGAGTGCTCCCCTTTCTCACTTTTGCTCTCTTCCCCCAACAGAATAGCCTTGGACCTGACACTGGCCCAGGTTACCAGCACGTGGTCAACCTGGCCTCCAGTCTCGTGAAGCTGCGTCACCATGCCTACATGACGCAGCAGCAAGTGGCGGAGATCGTCACCCTCTGGGAACGATTGCCGGAGGGCGACAAGGCCCCAGTTCGCTTTCCGCCACGGCACCAGGAAAGACTGGTACAGGGGAGGTTCCGACGCAAGCACTCGCAGACCAGTGTCACACCGGGAGTGGAGAGCTTGCAACGGTAGGTGATCAACCTCTTTGGTGTCGCCTCTTTCCTTTTGATGGGATATTGATGGCATGGCTGACTGACTGACTGACTCTCACTCTCTGTCTGTACGTCTCTCTCTCTCCCAACCCGAATTTTGTAGGTGTATGGTCGGCCAAGGCGCACGGATGCCAAACATCAGCCGCCTTGTGGAGGCCGTTTGTGTACAGCTGTCCAGGATTCACCCCGAAGGAACCACCATCAGCGGCGTGAGGGTGAACCGATGGGCAGCTGTGATGCGGGATTACATCTGCATCCAGGAAAATATCCTCACAAACCCGGTACTCATGGCCCAGACACGTATCCAGTTATTCCCCCTCAATCAGCGCACCCTGGCACAATGGTAAGTACACACTGGACAAGTATCATCCACATGCCCCTCTCCTCCCTCCCACCCTGACTTACTTTGCTTTCTGTCCCTGTAGGCACTACGCTCGCACCAGGGAGCTGGTACGGCGGGCTCTGGAGATGGCCATGCCACTGCGAACCAGCTCGGCCCTTGCTTCAGAGCCCACCCCTACCGTTCGACCACGACCCACGGGCCCCGAGCTGTCCGCTGCACAACCACTGGAATTCCATAACCCGCCTGACCTATCTGGTCAGGCGACGCAGCGACGTCGGGGCCCCATGGATGTGGCACCAGCCATCATTGGGCACCCCCCCCGAGCCACATGAAGCACCCGTCACCCAGCCACTCTCCCCTGCCGGCTGACACTGCCACTCCTCCGCTTCCACCGCCGCCGGCAGGACCCTCAGTACCCCGCACCACTGCCTGGCGGCGGAAGAAAAAGGAGGAGGCGGACGAGCTGGCACGACAGCAAGGAATCCCCCCCAAGCAAAGGAAAAAGATTGAAAGTTACATTTGCAAGTGCTGTGGCCGTCCTAAAACAAAAGAGTTCGGCCACAGCCAATTTGGGGGGGAATTCTTTTGCTCCACCTCAGCCAGCAAAACTATACAGGAGTGGCTGGAGGAAAAGAGGAGGGAGAAAAAAAATCGTGCTGGAGGGGGATAGCCATTAAAGAATTTTATTGCTTTATTTATTTGTTTATTTGATTTGTAGATGGGCCCATACAGTGTTTTTTTTTTTTTTTGTTCACAAGGAGGTCTGCTATTGCCTGGCACGTTATATGTTGTCAAGGAGGCCTCCTTCTTTTTTCAAGATGTTTTTACTTTTTTTATTTTTGATTTTTGCAAATGACTGGCACTTTATATATTGTCAAGGAGGCCTCCTTCTTTTTTCAAGATGTTTTTACTTTTTTTTTATTTTTGCAATGACTGACAGGCCTCCTCTTCCTCTCAATTTTCTTTTTTAATTTTGGGCTACATCTACTGGTTATGGTAGTTATTTTTTTATTGCAAAAATTGTTTGATATTTATTTATTTGTTTGTATTTAGTTCCTTGGATTGTTGTTTGACTTTTATTTATTTATACTTATTTCATGTTATATTTATTGTATATAGTTATTTGATCGATTTCTATTTATTATATGTATATATTTCATTTTATAAACCTTGTTGATTGAATCGTTGTGTCTGCCTGCCTGCTTCTGTCCCGCCGCCGCTTTAAGGGCTCTCTGTTTACCTTCCTGCGACCGCGTGGCTAATCGGCTATGCGACCGCCCCTTTCACCTTTTACGGACCCGGCTCTGCAGAGCAGGCGACCTTCTTCCGACACGAAGATCGGCTCCCATTTTTTGCGCCAGGTGTTGCTCAATCTTATCCTTAATAATTCCTTCCATTAATTTTCCTGTGATGCATGTTAAGTTTACTGGCCTATAGTTGCTTGGATCTGCCCTGTCACCCTTTTTATATAATGGGATGATATTTGCCATTTTCCAGTCCTTTGGAATCTTTCCAGTGCGCAATGACTTCCTAAAAATACGTGTCAAGGGTTTATATATGTACTCGCTAGTCTCCTTAAGAACTCAAGGATAAATATTATCTGGTCCTGGTGATTTGTTCGATTTCAGCTTATTTAATCTGAGCAGCACTTCTCCCGCTACAATTTCCAAATCCCTCAGTACCTCCTTAGTAGTCGCGTTTACCTCTGGGAGGTTATCCACTTACTCACTTGTGAACATCTCAGAAAAATGTAAGTTTAGGGCATCCGCTATTTCACTGCCTGTATCTTTTAATTCCCCTTTACTATTTCTGATGCATTTCATCTCCTCCTTGGCTATTCTTTTACTTCTAAAATACTGAAAGAATCTCTTAGGGTCTTCTTTTACATTATCTGCTATATTCCTCTCCAACTATCTTTTAGCCTCCCTGATATCCTTCTTAATGGTTGCCCTCATGTTCTCATACGCTCTACAATTCACTTTGCAGTCATTAGTCTTATATGCCTTATAAAGCAGTTTTTTCCTTTGCAACTTCTATTTTAAATTTTTATTAATCGACCATGGAGTTTTTTTTAAAATTTCCTATTAATTCCAAATTTAGGTATGTATCTGTCCTGCATTACATGTAAAATATTTTTAAACCTGTTCCATTGCGCCTTGACTGTCTCCACACTTAAAAGCTTATCCCAGTGCATCCTACTTAGACATTGTCGCATTTGGCTTGGACATTTATTACCAAGCTTATTGTGTGGTGATTGGTTACGTGGTGAAAGAAAAGGAAGAACAGGAATTGGGGGTTGGTACATTTGAAACAGACAGTACTGCTGCAATAAATTATTTCAGCTAAGGTCACACACGTCCCAGCAAGCAACTTGCGGGAGGCAGGAACAATCCCTGGATGGTGTGCCAGCTTATCACTACCACTGCACCACTGTGCCCCCAAGTTTAATACATGTTTTAATGCATTTCATCATGAAAACGATATCAAGTATACATCTTACAATTTAAATTGTTTAGAGAGTTGTAATATCATGAATGTTATGTATTCTGTGTGGAGATCTGTGCCTGTGTTGTTGGCGTAAGAGAAAGTCAGTTTAAGAAGCATGTAGTGATTCATACACATAGATCACATAGAATACGAAGCATTTAACGTTCTACTTCAGTTACAATGGAATCTGAGAAACTCAGAAATTAAACATTGATTTTAAGGTGAAGTTTACGACGCTCACTTTAATGACAAAATAAACTATGAGATTTGGAAAGAAGTGAAAGAAGAGAAGTAAAGTCAACATTTCAACCTTTTTTCTTCAACGTGTCCTTATTTTTGTCTTTTCTCTATACCCTAATACGCTTCCGTATGACACTCAGACTGTGGGCTATGACTTGCCTTTTCACGGTGATTTTGATTTCAGACCACTTCTTTTGTAGATTTCAGGCACCATGCGACTCTCTGAACTTGAACCTTCAAGTGCCTCTGCCACTCTGTATCGCTTGATGAACTTTGTTTTGTTGTTTATACCACTACTTAAGCCAACAAATTGTATGTTTTTCCTTGCCTTCACTTTGCATTCACTTTTTTTCATGTGCTTTTGCCATTGTCTTTTAACCAAACACTGAATGGAAGGTGATATTTATATTGATTTGCATATTAAAATATGCAAAATTTTGAGAGGAGTCAGGGTGGGGCTGTAGGCGCATTCATGTTCATTAAATTTCATGTTCATTGGGATTTGTAAAGGGGAAGTGAGTGGAACTTGGCTTTCGCACAGATTTATGCATCTGGATTTCCACTTTTGTCCATATGCCATGTTTTATTGTGAATTCTACACATGGCGTTATACATGAGGGACTGGGTGTGTTTCAAAGCCACAACAAGAATTGTGACAGAAAAGTCTTAATTAAACAAAAAGTTAAATGCAATTGGTGAGAATAAAATCCAGATTTCATTTTTGAAACTCAAACATGCTTATCATCACATTGCGCATTGTATTTGTTCTCTGTCAAATGATAGCAATGTAGTATCTCATACCACTCACTATTTCAAAACTAGGTCTCTTACCAATTTTACTAAGGTATTGTCTCCAAACTTCTTGTATTGTCTCCAAACTTCTTGTGTTACAACTATTGTGTTAAAACAAAATATGATTAATGATTACAATTCATTTTGAAGTTTGAGTAAGCAGTGGGTGGGTTAAAACCATTTGCTTCAACACCAAGCCCTCCAGCTCAAGTCAAGGATGCAAGTTATAGATAAAATTATAGATTAAAAAATGGTTTATGCAGATTCATTGATAACAGAGAAAGAGTGCCAGGGCCATGACAAAATAGTGAGCGAAATGCTTGGTTAAAGAAAAAGAGAAATCTAATGGCTAGAAATTAAACCCCAATTTCTTGGTTACAAAGACATTGTGGTAACCATCATAACCTGAATGGCACAGGTTCTCTGTTGACAGATGACACTGCTGCATTTCTGTACCAGACCTTTGGTAGAATCATAGTCAGGTATCTTTATTTTCTTCATGCATATGTACATTACTCTTAAGATACTCTTGATTTCCTCCCTCAAACCAAAGACGTAAAATTTAAGTTCACTGGTGTGTGCGAGTGTGCTGTGGGATGAACTAATAGTAGGTTTCAGTCTTTGTTATCAAACAAAATGTATAGAAAAGAACTGTCTCGTGAATTACAGTCAGACTTTGAACAGAAAGTTTATCTAATTTCTTGTTAAAAATATGTTTAAACAAAGACACATGATTTTGCCATGTCTACCAGACCTGCATCCAGTAGTTGCTCAGCCAAAAAGGGTATTTTTTATTAAACGGAATTGTTCCAAATTGCTTACAACAGTTATTACTCAACCCTTGTTAAAGAGATAACCTTTAGATGTGAATGTTACAACTGTGATGGATGGCCAGCTAAATATTCCGGCCCACACCTCCAGGCCGCCAGGTGGAGCCCTCCCAACAGCATGGAGGTTCCCCGAATTCCAGCAGGGCCTTATGGACCTTGTAGTTTGTATACACAGCCCTGCTGGATACCATGGGGAACACCGGGAGCCGCTGTAGGGAGGCTTTCAGACTGCTACGTGCCCTATAACCCGGAAGTGCGTCATGATCACATGACCAGAAGGAACGACGTGCTTCCGGGTTGAAGAAAAGGACTTTTACTCTGACCCAGAAGTAATGAAGACTTGTGGATTGTTGGACAGGAACCACTTCCGGGTCAGGGGGTATAAAAGGACTGTGGGAAAGCCCAGACACTGAGCTGCGCTGGGAGGAAGGATGGCTAAGTGTCTGGGAGAGGAGGAGAGTGTATTATTGTTGTGTAGTAGGAGAATTGGTATTTATATGAGTAGTGTGGAGTGGAGGGTGCTTAGTGCACGTATTAATAATAAAAAGAATAATAATTATACATCTACCTGGTGTTTGGCGTGGTACCTGAGGGTTCAAGGGAGCTCTAGCGCCCCCTACTGTTACACAACCTTGTTCCATATTTAGATTTATTGTCTGATGTTTTACTGAAAAGCACAGCCTCCAGGAGACTTTTTGCCTGAATGCAACAGGTAAATATCTGACACTAGAATTCCTGAAGCCTACAAAAAAACTTTCGCACCTCTACCAAAAATCACACTGGATATCTATACCGATATGGACTGGGTAATGTGTTAGGAACGAAAGGATGCCACATCGTTTGATGGAAATATAAATTATAAACATACAGAGGGTTGAATTCAAAGACACCACAAAAATCAAAGTGAAAAAATGATGCGGCAGGCTAGTAAATTTTGCCAAAATTTAATTGCAGCAACTCCAAATCGTACTCAATAATTTGTATGGCCCCCACGTACTTGTATGCATGCCTGACAATGTTGGGACATGCTCCCAATGAGATGACGGATGGTGTCCTGGGGGATCACCTCCCAGATCTGGACCAGGCGATCACTGAGCTCCAGGACAGTCTGAGGTGCAGCCTGGTGGCGTTGGATGGACCGAAACATAATGTCCCAGAGGTGTTCTATTGGATTTAGGTCAGGCAAGCAAGGGGGCCAGTCAATGGTATCAATTACTTCATCCTCCAGGAACTGCCTGCATACTCTCGCCACATCAGGCCAGGCATTGTCATGCACCAGGAGCAACCTAGGACCCACTGCACCAGCATAGGGTCTGACAATGGGTCCAAAGATTTCATCCCGATACCTAATGTCATTCAAGGTGCTATTGTCTAGCCTGTACAGGTCTGTGCGTCCCTCCATGTATATGCCTCCCCAGACCTCAGTGACCCACAACCAAACCAGTCATGCTTCTCCAGACTCTTTCATGTTGGTCACATGTGCTCAGAGAGAAACCTGCTCTTATCTGTGAAAAGCACAGGGTGCCAGTGGTGGACCTGCCAATTCTGGTATTCTATGGCAAATGCCAATTGAGCTCCATGGTGCCGGGCAGTGAGCACAGGGCATGCCCACTTTTATCTTTCTAATAGCATGAAGCACTCCATCTCCACCTTCCCATCTTAATATCTCTTTCTCACATCCCCTTGTTTCACCTATTGCCAATGAGCCCTCCTCCCAGCTCACTTACTGTCTCTAAGTTCAGTTAAATTGTCTTTAAACTCCCTTCCAGGGTAACTTCTAGATGAGTTCTGTACTTTGTGATTCAAAAGTGCCTCTACTTATGCTTCAGGTATAAGAGACATGAACTTCCACTAGGAGCCCCATTGTCCCTGCACCACTAATTCCTCAGGAGACCTTAAAGGAGCTAATTATTATTTTTTTTTTTGATATCCATCCTTACTTCTCCAACTTAAGATCATCTGTGAGTATAAGCTTCCTGCACTGTCCAAGTGGTTTTCGAGGTTCCTGGCAACATTCAATGCCCCACCAACCTCTTCTTTCTCACAGTTTGTAGAGGACAAAGTCATTTGCCCGTTCCCTGAGGAACATTGCATTTTTCCACTAACATCACAATCTGTATCACTAGAGATGACATCCCAGGTTGTTATGTTTCAGGGAATTTTGCCAGACAACATCTTGTTCCTGTTTAGCAGCCCCTGTATTCCGGGACTAGCATATCTTTTTCCCTCGTGTGGTTCTGAGGTTTGCTCTTTAAACAGCCAAAACACTGCTCACCAAATATTCAGGGAATATCAAAAAAAAAAGAAAAAGAAAAAAAATAACAAACAGCCAAACACCCCTCACCAAATAATACTGAATACCAAAAAAAAACCCAAAAAAAACCTAGAAATACTAATTGAAATTTCACCCGTGTTTGGTGTTTTATTATCGTTTTTCTGAAAAATGGCATTTCACTTATATATTGCTGTTTTTAGTCATTATTAAAGCTGAAGAAAACCCTGACACGATTTGTCTTAATTTAAACTTTAATTAAAACCTGAACAAAATCTGAAATTTAAAGGAGGGTGGGTTTTATTATGCATCCATACTTTCAAAAAGTATTTTATGTAAAATATATTGAACTGAATTGAAATGAAGACTTCCCAGCTTTTTTGTCTCAGTTGAAGGGTATGACTGTGACATTGATGGAATAATGACTGAAACACTGGACCTAAATGAAAATGATAATATGGAAACAGGTGTCTGTAAGTACATGAATCTGTTTTGTTGTTTTAAGACATAATTTACAAAATATAATCTTGTTTAATTATTTCTTGGAATCACTCCATCTTGCTTTTCTTTTTTAGATTGATGCAACACCTGTATTAAGGTCGCTTGAAAAAGGAAGACATTATCATTTAATTCCTGGTTGCCTCTGTGTGCTATATCTTATTGAAGTTTCAATGTATAATTAAAACTCCTTATAGAATGTTTTGAAAACACTGACAAAATTATCATGATATAATCTGAAATACTCACCGTCCATAATGTATATATTAAGTCAGTCATGTTCATTTTTAATATCAGTTCATCCTTTGTCAAACCTGCTTAATCCACTTCAAAGTTACCGGGACCAGTGACTTTGCAACAGCAGGTGGATGACAAGCGACAATGAAGATAAAGGTGTTGCTGTCAGGAAAGTCTCATTATTATCATACTAAATGCCTTACATAATGAAAGAAATATATCTGCTTCAATGTATTTAGGTGAGATTGTATTTACAAAACTTCCACATAGTACCTGGTGAGGTCTATTAGACAGACAAAAACGAAAAGAAGAACAAATTGGAATGGAGTGCCAGTCAAAACACTACTATTGACACCTTCCTTCCAAATGAGCTGAATATATTTTATTCTGACCCTTCAGTAAATCCTTCCATGGATTTTCTGCAAACATAATGCTCTCTGGGCTTTTTCAAGAGAAACACCCAGCCCTAACAATTTAGTTGGACTGCCAAGCTACATTATGTCTGAAAACAATTCTGCCTCATCCCAGTATGCAGCTCAGTATAGTATCTGTCAAGTTCAGGGATCAGGTATATTTTCTATCTACATATATGCTTAAGATAGTTAGTTGTGTATAACTCATAGTATTTACAGCTTTGTTTATTCCCAACATTCTCTAACTAGTTTAATTAATTTTATAGTTACCTATGCTGGAGGCTTTCAAAGCAGCAAAAATGTAAAACCAACCCACTCTGAATGGAGTGATAGTCCATTGCAGCACTTATTCATTTACACACTCACATAGGGCCATTTCAGAATCATCAATTAGCTTAAACATGTGTGTCATTTGTGAAATGGAAATAAAGATGAGTACCTGAACAAACTCCCCAGAGGGGTGGGATTTCAACCAAAGATGCTGCATCTGTTAAAGGGCAGCACTAACCATTTTGCCTCCAAGACTCACATGTATTTGTTCAACACAGTTTAATTAATTCTCATAAAATACTAAAATGCACTTTCACTGATAAGCTGAGCATGCTTTATACTAATTACAAATATAGTACATTCAAAAATACAACACAAAATGATATACAACAAAATATAGCAGACTGTTAGGTAAAAGTTTTTGTTTTAAAACTTTTTAAAAATGATTTATAGAACTGAAAGTCCTTTAACACCACATTCCTGTTTGCTAGGACAATTTCGAGTGGAGCAGACAAACAGCAATGATAAATACATGATATCACACATGAAGGTCTGACAGTAAGTCAGTCATTTCAACATTAAAACAACCTAGACAAGAACTGGCCATTCAGCCCAACAAAGCTTGCTAGTTCTATCCACTCAATTCTTCCAAAATAAGATCAAGCCTAGTTTTGAATGTCCCTAAAGTCCCACTGCCTGCCACACTACTTGGTAACTTACTCAGTGTATCTATAGGTCTCTGCGTAAAGAAAAACTTCAAATGTTTGTGCAAAATTTACCCTTAACAAGTTTCCAACTGTGTCCCCATGTTCTTGATGAACTTATTTAAAAATAACAGGCTCAATCCACTGTAGTAATTCCCTTCATAATTTTAAACACTTCAATCATGTCACCACTTAATCATCTTTTGCTTAAACTGTAAAGGCTCAGCTCTCTTAATCTTTCTTCATAATTCACCCCCTGTAGCCCTGGAATCAGCCTAGTCGTTCTTCTTGGGACTTTTTCTAGCGCTGCTATGAACATATCCTTGAACATATCCTCATTGGACTTGTACTTTACACATCATACTATATAACTAACATTTTGTTAACCTTCTTAATGGCATCTGAACAGTCTGAAAGTTGAAAGTGTAGGGTCTACTACAACTCTTAAATCCTTTTCATAAGGTGTGGTTCTATTTTTCAGGCCACCCATTATGTATTTAAACCTAACATTTTTACTTCCTATGTGTAATACTTTATATTTACTGACATTCAATTTTATCTGCCATAAATCTGTCCAAGTCCCTGTATAATAAGTCAACAGATTCTAGATTATCTGCTAATCTACCTGTCTTGGTGTCATCTGCAAAATTAACTAGCTTGTTACTTATATTCATATCCAAATCATTTATATATATTAAAAATAGCAGAAGCCCTAGTACCGACCCCTGTATAACACTACTTTTAACATCAGCCAATTCTGATAAGGTTCCACATACCATAACCCTCTGCTTTCTGTGTCTTAGCTAATTTTGCACCTATCTACAAACAGCATCCTCAACTCCCATTTCTTTTAGTTTGGTGCCCAACTTCTCATGTGGCATCTTATCAAATGCTTTCTGAAAGTCAAGATAAGCAATATCATATGCTCCACTTTAATCATACCCTTTTGTTGCATCCTCAAAGAATTCCAGCAAGTTAGTTACTTACTGACCTATAGTGGGTTGTATCTGCTTGGTCATCCTTTTTATATAATGTGATAATATTTGCCATTTTTGAATCCTTTGAAATTTCCCTAGTGCACAGTGACTTCCTAAAAATACTGTAAGTATGAAGGGTTTATATGTATACTCACTAACCTCCTTAAGAAGTTGAGGGTAAATATCTGGTCCTAGAGATTTGTTTGATTTCCGCCTATTTAATCTAAGCAGTACTTCTTCCTCCACAATTTCTAAATCTCTCAATACCTCCCATTTATTGCTGGGAGGTTATTTACTTCCTCACTTGTGAAGACCTCAGAAAAATGACAGTTTAGAGCATTCACTATTTCACTGTCTGTATTTTTTAATACCCTTTACTATTCCCAATGAACTTCACATCCTCCTTTACTACTAAAATATTGGAAGAATCTCTTTGGGTCATCTTTCGCCTTATCTGCTATATTTCTCTTTAACTGTCTTTTAGCTTCCCTAATATCCTCCTTAATGATAGCCGTCATTTTCTCATGCACCGTACGGTTCACATTGCAGTTAATAGTCTTATACACCTTATACAGCTGTTTTTTCCTTGGGGCACCTGAAGCACGTCCGGGTGGAAATAAAAGGGGCCACCTCCCTCCAGTCATCAGCCGGAGTCGGGAGAAAGAGGATGAAGCTCGGAGGAGAAGAGTGAAGGCAGTGAAGAAAGGCTGGAGTATTGAGAGGCCCGGACTTAGGGTGATTGGTGGAAGGACACTGAGTTGTGTGCGGGACTTTGTTACTTGTATACAGTGTAAATAAACATGTGTGTTTGGAACCGTTGGTGTCTGCCTGTCTGTGCTTGGGCTGGTCTTCCACAATGGCATCCCAGATGGGACTCTCCGCCTGATATAAGGTGGGGACCCATAGACAAAATAATTTTGTGGACAGCCTGACACAGCAGGACACCCCACACACGCACCGCAGTAGAGAGGTATGCACACAACCCCGCGATTAGGAGCGACTCACCCAAAAGACTGCTTACGGTCCATGGAAACATCGTCTGTGCCTGATTGTGAGAAAAAAGAACAGGAAAGACGGGCAAGCAGCGGACTCTCCAATGCGCGCCGTTGCCATGGACACACAGGTTGGCTCTGTGGCAGGAGAGGCCACACGGAGGCAGCTTCCTCCGAAGGGCGGGGTTCAAGAGGTAAGTTCCTTCCCCAGCGGCAGTCGGCCCTGGGGAGCCGGCTTTGCCGGACTACAGTTGTGTTTTGTAGCTGGGGACTACCTGGACCCGTGTCGGTGGCCGATCCAGCCAAAAGTCAAAACTGAGGAGGAGGAACCGCTGCACGTCAGAAAGCCGCAGAGGCAGAAGAGCTGCAGGCAGGCTTGCCACCCCATTGGGCCCTGGAACAACAAGACGACAGAGGACAAGAAGTCCCTCCCCAAGGCTGGCGAGGGATTGGACGGTGTGTGTTGCTTTCCCACTGATGATTGGTCGGAGATGGGACCAACGAATGTCCATCCTGAGCCAGGGGAGGACCCGATGCAGCTGGGGAGAAGGCTCCACGGCTCGCAGCTGGTGCGTAGGACCGAACAAAAGGTAAGTCCTCTGCCGGCTGACGTTCCATCTTTGTTAGTGGCTCTGCGCGAGCTGGAGGATTGCCTTCAGCCCGCAGAGATGCTACTCCAAGTCATGCGCGTCCTGCGTGAGATAATGGAGAAGCTGGACGGGAAAGTGATCATGTCACTGAAGACACTACATCAAGTGAATGAAGCGGCATGACGTGACACCGGGGCCATAAAGGGAAACGGTGCCATTTGGAGACCCAGACTGTCAGGGCGCCCCAGAAAAAGAGGAGGACCCGGGGGAAGAAAGCCTGCTCATTCAACAAGGGAGTTGAGTTTTGAGTTGTCAATTAACTAAACTGGAGTAACTCTGGCATGAAAACAGAAATTCTCAGGGGAAACAAACAAGTAAGTGGCAAGAACATGCAAACTCCTTATAGGCACTCACTCAAATTAGGACTTCATAACTATGAGGGCGCAGCAGTAATCAAGGAAATACTCACTGTATGCTAAGTTGATAGACAAAAATCGGGTCTAGATCTGTATACTCTAATATTTACTACAACAGTTTCAAAGATTGTGATGTTCTTGAAAATTCTATAAAGCAAAATCATTTCTAATCTTCAGAATATGAACTACTCAAAATGTTAGTCAGTTTAACAGAAGCGGTAACTTCTCTGTTTACATGCAAATTTACTCAAGTATCAGCTTCTATCCCTACATTTCATGAATAAAAACAATATATTTGCTTATTGGACAGTAAAATTATTTTTTCACTCTCTTCAGGGACGCACCGTTAACTCTGGAGATATGTCTGTGCATGGTGGCTTGCAGCAGGTTCAGTTTCTTCCTCATAGTGCTTAACTTCTGAAAGTAAGAGTCTTCATGACCAGACAGCAGTTTCTGAATTTGGCTTAATGTGACAAGGAGCTGCTTGTTGCTAGGGCAGTCCTAAAACAAAAAAAAAAAGGTCAAATTTAATGTGAAATATTACACTAAGCTGACCAATTGTTAAACTGAAGTGCTGAGTTTGGGAAACAAGTGTAGGAGATAGCTTTTAAAAGGACAGAATCAGTTAACAATTCAACTTCTGCAAGTTATTCTCCCTTCATGTATGTTTCACTAATGGTTTATTTCATAAGTGAACTTTGGTTTCAAATTTGAGTGGGTTAATATGAGGTAAACACTTTTTTGTGTTTTATTTAATTATCCCAACATCAGCTTAAACAACATTTTTCAAGATTTCATTTGAATCATTCCAGGCCTTTGACAAGCTATGTCATAGTTTATTCTTTGAAAATAATTCTGAATAAATTGACGAAACATTGTTAAATCAAGATATGGCACACTTTATGAATTACCAAATGTCTGCAGAGCATACATGATATAAATAAGATGATATTTTGTTTGGGTCAAATCATTCAGGGGTTCCTAAAATAAACAATCTTTTCATTGATTTAATGTCAATATGGGCTAAATACAAAATAATTTAGAAATTTGTCTTTAATCAAGCACTCCTGTTTTTAGGTATGAATAAGTAAACTATCTCCACTTTTTAATGGATTAATTAATTTCCCCTGTTGTACAAACCAACTTAATAAGGTTTTTTGTGAAAACTCTATTTCTCTGCTGGAACATATTATTTAATGTTCTTTTTTTCTTCTGCACACATATACCCGGTCAATACAGACGTAACAGCATACATTACACATTTTAGGAGTTGCCTCAGGAAGAAGTCCCACACAGGCACAAACCGAATAGAGCTTATAAATGCAACACAGACTTGTAAGTACAAACTATGTCTAGCAGACATACATGTATAACAGAAAACTGCAGTAGTTAATATCAAAAACATCGATAAGGATAGGTTCAATTCAAAATATTTGCTGTTTCTGTTTTTCCTGATCTGTTATTATCACATGAACGTAATGCAGTACAGTGGGAAAATGGCCAATTAACAGCTGTAGCAAGATGACAACAAATTCAAGATTTTCGATAGACAGATTCAGAAGCTCTTTGTAAGACAAAATTATCTCAGAAAACAGAAAGCTTACCTGTTCTAGTCAGCTTTATTCCAGACCATAAAGCAGACTTTGGATGCTTCGGCATCACAAGCAGAGGCTCAAGTCCATGATACCTTTGTCTTCTGAGACAGATTTCCCCACAACCAAGTGCTTTAATTATTTCTGCTGCCGTTATCTGAGACTCAATTGTGTGCAACCAGAATCTTCCGCTCTCAGACCACAAAACTTTTGTTTTGTTTCCTTGGTGATGGGGTTCTCAATATTAAAATAAGCCAAAGGTATTAAAGATGAACTTCTCTTCACTGGTTCAAGCCTTCAAGGGGAAGATCCCAACTGCAAGAACTGTCATTTACCAGACTGTTGCCAATGTTGAGAATATCATCCCACACCCAGGTCCTGACCCTGAACATCTGGATAACGGTTTTCTGTTAGAGATAAGACATCTGTTTCATGGACAACTGGGACCTCTTTTGGGAATAAATGCAATTTTTCAGTAGATTTGGCACCAAATTGCATGCAGAAACATCTCAAACATAATACAGCAATCATAACTACCTAGCTTTATGCATAACTAGCTGACCCCAGTGGCTCCGCCCACATAGTAGTGAAACAGGACAAACTTCAAAATTCAATGTATCTGATCGCGTTCAGCTCTGACAGGAGAGCGTTCCCCACACAGGGAGGAAAGCACGTGGCCGTGATATCTGTGCCAATCAGTAGAACCCTCTAAAACACATGTAGCTGTGATCTCTCTCAAAAATGTCAAACATTACTCCTTAACAATCGTCATGTGAGTGAGGAGGGCCCCGCCCAGCTACCCACTTCTGTGGTGCCGCATCCCCCTCTGTTCGGCCAGCAGCCTCTCTCTTGGATTTGCACGAATAAATTGCTGCCAAAAGTGAACTATAATACTTAGTTCGATGAGAGAAGTCACAAAATCAATCAGAATGTTCAAGCAAATTATAGAAAAAAACCTGATCTAAATCCGTTAAGTAGTTCTCTTGTGAAATGTAGACAGACAGACAGACGTTGGATTATATATGTATATTCATAGATGTTAAACACAACTTAACTGACATCTACAGTTGTCTTAACACTTCTATGAAACCCTCAGTATGTTTTTATATACTATTAGAGCTTTAACTATTAAGGCTTTTTATGTAAATAATATTATAAAGTTAAGCAGCAATTGTGCTGCAGATTTAACTGAAACAGTGACTGAAATATTGTTAAAACACTACTTTGATGCAGCAGCTGCTTCTAGGTTTACTTATATTCTATTCTATATTACAATCAGTCTGATTTAGTGCATATTATAATACAGCAAGCAATACAAACTTTAAGATGGAAAGTTCTTGCTAAAATGATGGTCATAGCCGACATAGTAGCCCCTTAAAGACTCAAGAAATTGTTTATTATTGAATTTCCATGGAAAACTCAAACAGCCCGCAAATGCGAACGAGACTATCAGAAGGCTGGGGGAAAAATAAACTACTAGTCCATTAGGGAATTCTGAAGGCTCCTATAATCATGTACAACACTGCGGTATGACCTGCAAGAGTGTTTTTTTAAATGATAAATGATGTGCAGAAAATTCATTAGATACCAGCATTATTCCATATTCTTTAAAGGCTACAGTAGTTGAACCCCTGCTTAAAGGGGTTGAACTACTAATTTTGACTCTTCTGTCTTGGACAATGTTAGACTTATCCCTAACCTACTTTTTAAAGAAAAATTCTAGAAATTTTTTTTTTTCAGAAATTACTTCTGGACGATTTTCAGGGTTTAGACCAAATCATAGTACAAAAATATCTTTAGTTAAAATATGTAATGACTTGCAGAATAATGCTAATATAAATAACATATCTGTTCTTATTCCCTTAGACTTGTGCACAGCATTTAATACCATAGATCACAACATTCTCAGTAACCGCCTTAAGTCAATAGGTGGGTCTCTCTGGTATAGTGTTTTAAACTGGTTTCAGCCTTATATACAGTAACAGCAAGGTTCAATTCTAGGCCCACTGTTACTCTCAGTCTAAATGCTCTCATTAGGCCAGATCATTTCCAGAGACAAGGTGGACTATTACTGGAGGCAGATTACACCAGCATTGCTTATCTGTAGCACTAAATAGCCTAGCAACTCTAAGCCCTCTGACTCAGTGTCTTACAAGCATCATAAAATGGATGAGTAGTAATTTTCCACAACTAAACAAAGAAAAAAAATTGAAAATGTATTGCTGGCCAGAAATGAAAAAAAAAAACCAAAACTGAGGGTCTTAAACATAAACTTGATTACCTGTTCTTAATAAATCAAGGCAGAAGTGAAAAATATACAATTTCTAAACATCAAATCAGATAACATTATTAAAGACACTTTTATTATTTAAGTAAAATCTCCAACCGTTATGGATTCCCTTTAAATAAATGATGCCCTCATTCCTGGCACCTAAAACACTATCCCCGTCCATTTTTTAAAACAGCTGGGAAATTTCACAGTTGTTTTCACCTGCTGGGCTTTGGGGCTTGCTGGCTTGAGTTGTCCTTTTTCATGCTGTCCACCCCGGATAGACAAAATTGGAGCAGGTGGAGAATTTAGGTGACATGGTTTTCTCCAAGCTTTAGAATAGGCTGCCTTTCTTTTGTTGAGTGAGCCTCTCAAATTAGACCTGTTCCTCCCAGCTTTCTGTGGCAACTTGTGGTCTGAGACCCATGATGGGATAACAAAGGGCTGTTTACTATCAGAACAGACCTTACAAAACACATAGGGTGGGAGGCATTTGAGCCATCACCTCTGGTCACTTGTACAGGAGACATGGTTGTGTGAACGCCCCATTACTGTGAGCACACCTGTCACTCTGAACATCCACATCTATGCCTGCCTGGGCTGCCTCAATCTGTATGATACTGGCCCTGACTAAGGGTACCACCAATGGACAGTTACCCACAATATTATGGGAATTTGTAGAAACAGTGTCTACTCTGCATTCGTCACCTGTGTCTGGGGTCCCTAGGCTCTGCGTTCCTGTCTCTATACTCATCTTGAGTTCAATAGTCTGAAGAATAGCCTCACTGACTAAGGTTCCAGGTATGAGGAACTTTCTTTGTCTTTTTATAACATTTGTAGGAACTGTGAGCATCTGGTTCCCCTCAAGAGTATCAGGGACCATTTCGCACTGAGTTCCCCTTTCCTGTACTACTCAGACCTCTCTCACCTGTACAGTGGAATCTGATTTCAACAGCACAGTGACACCCTTTACTTGTAGGTACTCCTCAATGGCCCAAAGGTGTGCTTTTACTGCATCTTCCAGCCCTGTCACCGCAGTTCGAAGCATTTTCAGTATTCTTTGCATTGCCCATACAGGCTGGAGTAACTCAGCGATTTTATCCACATCAACGCATCGATCACACCTTTCCATACTGTGGGAGCTAAAAGAGACGTGGACTGCATGTGCCCAGTTACTGAAACAGTAGGATTACCGTAAATAGTGTCTGAGTGGTGATTTAGATAACTGGTCGAATTTGGCAACTTTATTTTGCCAAATTCTGGACACTTATCTTGGTTTCCACTATAATCCGTAGAAGTAATAACACCACTCACCCTGGACTTTCAGGGTCCGTCGTATAATTATCGACAGAGACATGCAGATCAATTCCATCACGGCAGTCCACCTGTCACGTGGTCCTCCTCGGCGAACAGAGATCTGGGAAAGCCTTCACCTATCGCTCCTTCCAGTGAATTGTTGCTGTCTTGTCCAGGATTAAAATGACATGGAGGAAGACTGACTGTTTTTTGAGCGTCCTTAAGACAATAAGGCAAGAGATTAAAATGTTTTCCTGGCACTTCATATCCTCTGACAGAATATACCTTTATGTATTTGGCATTGCTTGAAATTAGCGAGGGGTTTCTCTGAAGTTCACCTTCAGGCAATCCTTCTCTTTTTTTATGTAGGGAGCCTTGGGTGCAGGCTGGCACTGCCCTTTCCTTCACCATCACCTTGAAAGGCTAGCAGGTGAGCAATACTCGCTGGCAATCAGCTGAGAGAAGGCTTCCCATTTCTCTTTGCAGATTTTCTCCCCATTCTTATATACATAAGACCATTGTGTTTTAAATATTTTGCCTGTTTGTGTTTAGGTCATCGTCCCCAATAAGTTTATTTACAAAAACAGGTTCCAGCCACTAGGATGGCTAGGAAATCCTGCCGGCTGTTCCAATTGTGGAATTGTGAGGGTGTTCCTGTCCCTCAAATCCAGAACACAGATGCAGTCACACTGCCAAGGCTTCGATAAAAGTGTTTTTATTAAATCCAATACCTTATACATGCCACCAGTGTCTTGTGTCACTTACCTGGGCAGTGCAGCTCCAAGACTGCAGAAAGAAGAAACCCGGAAAAAGGACGCTCCAGATCATCTTTGATGGGAACAGGAAGAAAATTTTTCTCAGGTACACTTCAGGGCTGTGGGGAGCAATGCAGGATAAAATGAATTATGTGACTGTACTCTATACGTATTTGCATTAAGCGGTATTTAAAAAAGACATATTAATGACACCGTTATAAAAATGGTCCCAAACCATGACGCAATGTAAAGCTTTCTTTGGACTTTGAATCTTTCCTGGACTGAACTGAACCTACAAGCAAAACTTGGGGGATGCTCATCCCACAAAGCCACATTAGGTATAATGGAAAAGTAAAACCAAATAGTTCTGAATAACAAGCAGGGACAAAGAGCCGCGAGAACACAGTGCCCACAGTATAAAAACATTGTTAGAAAATCCTCTACAAGCTTTTAAACAGAGGCTTTACACACGACTTAAAGGTTTCCTCTTGAAGACGATGTGAGGCACCTGAAATGATCCCCGAAACTGGAAGGCGCGATGGCAGATTAAGCAACATCGAAAGCAATAGCAGGAAGGATTCACCATAGCGGACACCAGCTCAACTAGAGCTGCTCGAGTAACAGGGGTCGAGGGGGGAGTGTTTACCAAGACGCCCCCCAACATAAAGACTTTACACAGCATTTATATTGTACTACCATATATAAATTCAAGTTTGACTGCTAAATTGGCAGTGCGCCCTTCAGCGTGTATGAAAAGGGAACAGGCTTCGGCTTTGAGTAGGCTGTTTAAGAGTAAACCCGTGTTTGTCATAAATTTAACATATTTCAGTTTTTTATATTTGTTTTTTGGCTAATTTTATAGTCATAGTTTAGCATGAAATTTACTTTATGAATTAGGTAACATTACACAATCGTTACAAAGCACATAAATTTAAGTGTAAAGTATAGAGGTGTAGCGGCTGGAAGCGCTGCGCCTCTGAGGACACAATTCACACGCACTGCAATGTGGGAGGAGGCGGGGTGACGAGGGAATAGGCAATGGTTGTATATAGTTAAAGCACGTTAAATAAACAGTAGTTTTTACCTGCATTAAGAAAATGTTGTCTGGCATTTTTTCTTACCTCGCAGGGCACTAAAGTGGTGACCTGATGTTCTTGGACGATTCCAGAGTTATAATAATCATGTCTGCCAACGCGGTGGCGTTAAAGTTACCGGAGTTTTGGGAACAGCAAGCCGCAGCAAGCTGCAGCGTGGTTCGCCCAAGCAGAGGCACAATTTGCATTGTCGCACATTATGGAAAATGACACGAAGTACTACTACATCGTTACAGCTCTCAGCGGCTCTACAGCATACAGGGTGGTGAGTCTGCTTGAAAATCCCCCTGACTCAGACAAGTATGTAACTTTAAAGGCATACATTTTGGAGACATACGGCTTCACGTAGTCAGAGCGGGCATGGCGGCTACTAACATTGCCGGGCCTCAGAGACGTTTAACCCTCCGCGTTGATGGACCACATGTTAGCTTTGCTAGGTAGCTATAAACCCATTTTATATTTAGAGAGCTGTTTCTCCAACAGATGCTGGAACAAGTCCAGACTGCCGTGGCCAACATGACCATCATTGGATACCGAGAGTTAGCCAAGATGGTGGACAGCCATCATTCTGCTTTGCAGAGCTATCTTCCACCTGCAACCCTCATCAGTCCCATTAGCATACAACTGACCTGTGTTTTTACCATGCAAGATTTGCAAGAACACAAGAAATGTTGCCGTCCTTTTCAGTTTAACCCACCTGGGTCGGTCAACACTATCTCATCAGAACCTGCAGACCACCTATCCTACATAACATGCCCAGTCCAGCTGCCATTTTCTGTGTTATACTGGTGCACAAGTGAGTGTGTTTCCTGCATCACCTATTGATGTGGCTTCAGGGAGAAAAGTGCCCGTTTTGGAAGCTGCTAATGGCACTAGGATCCCCACCTATGGAACGCAGCACACAACCTTATCTTTCAGTGGAAAGCATTTCACTTGGACATTTGTCTTGGCCAAGGTGGCCAGGCCACTGCTGGACGCAGATTTCCTGTGTGTGAATGGGTTTCTGGTTGATGTTAAGAACCGTCGCCTTGTAGATACAAAGGACTTTGCCACTCTTCCCTGCACACTCAGCAGTATCAAAAACTTCCGCCCTGTAAAATATGATAGCTATGACTTGCAACTTCACCCACCTTCTCAACAAATTCCCCCAGCTATCAAAACCCACTTTTTCCACAGCAGAAACCATGCATGGAGTGGAACACTACATTTCTACTTCTGGTCCACCCATTGGCTGGCCCCTGACAATCTGGCTATTGCGAAGGCTGAATTTGACAACATGGAACACCTAGGGATTGTGTGCCGATCCAACAGTCCGTGGGCATTGCCCCTCCATATGGTGCCCAAAGCAGGTAGATGTTTCCAACCATGTGGAGATTACCGCCACCTAAACGATCACACTGTCCCAGACCGCTACCCAATTCCACACATACATGATTTCTCAGCACGGCTCTCTGGGAAAGTAATCTTTTCAAAGGTAGACCTGGTCCGTGGCTACCACCAAGTACCTGTGCACCCGGCGGACATCCCCAGAACAGCAGTCATCACCCACTTTGGATTATTTGAATTCCTACAAACACCATTTGGACTTAAAAATGCCGAGCAAACATTCCAGAGTTTGATGGACTCTGTCCTCAGCGATTTTTGATTTTCATTTTGTCTACCTAGATGACATCTTGGTTGCAAGCTCCTCCAAAGTCGAGCACTTCGCCCATCTCTGAGCCTTGTTCGAGCACCTGAGCCTGCATGGGTTGATCAATCCCGCTAAGTGTCTATTTGGAGTGCCTGTCATAGATTTCTTGGGACATCACATTTCAAAAGAGGGTGTGATTCCTTTGCCTTCTAAAGTCTCTGCTATCACCGATATTCCACAACCCTGCACAGTACGCGCCCTCTGGGTATTCTTGGGCATGGTCAATTTCTACCACTGCTTCATTCCTCGGGCAGCACTCATTATGCAACCTTTATATGAGGCACTACAGGGCCAGTCTGCGAAGTCCCCTGTCACATGGTCCAAAGACCTGGATGAGGCATTTACGAATACCAAACGTGCTTTAGCTGACACGGCCATGCTCGCACACCTGTTGCCTGACGCTCCACTTGCTCTTACAACTGACACATCGGACCATGTAGTGAGGGCAGTGTTTGAACAGTGGACTGATGATGCGTGGCAGCCATTGGCATTTTTCAGCAGACATTTATGGCCCAATGAACGCAAGTATAGCACTTTTGACCGGGAACTACTGAGTTTGTACTTGGCCATTCGACATTTTCGCTTCTTGCTTGAAGCCCGGCCATTCATTGTATTTGTCGACTACAAACCACTTGTTCTCGCAATGTCCAATGTCGCTGAGCCGTGGTCTGCCCGACAGCATCAACACCTGGCTTACATATCAGAGTTCACAACAGACGTCCAGCATGTTTAGGGTAAAAACAAAGTGGTGGCTGTCTCTCTCGGCCCGCATTAGCAACCATACACATTGGAATTGATTACTCCCAGCTGGCAGCTGACCAAGTTGAGGACCTGGAGGTCCAAGCTCTTTACTCAGCTGACACTGGCCTGCAGTTGTCAGAGGTGCAGTTACACGGTAACACTGTTAAGCTCCTGTGTGACACTAGCACAGGTTACCCACACCCAACTGTCCCCAGTAACTGGAGATGGCCCATTTTTAACACCATACACAGCCTCTCACATCGAGGACGAAAGGCAATCCAGTGTTCGGTGAGGCCTCAAAAAAGATGTTCGTAGCTGGGCAGCAGCTTGTGTTGCATATCAAAAGGCTAAAATATATTACCATGTTAAAGTCCCACTGACACCTTTCCTGGTGCCTGCTTGTCATTTTGATCATGTTCATATGGACATGGTAGGTTCCCTTCCCACATCACATCCAAGGTGCACAGTTCACAGCTCTGGGCTGCAGTGGCACAAGACCTTGGGACAACCCTGCACCATACCACTGCCTACCACCCCAAAGCTAACAGCCTTTGTGAGCAATTTCACAGGTCACTAAAGTCAGCCCTCAAGGCCTCCCTTACCAACGACAGCTGGGTCAACCATCTGCCTTGGGTACTGTTGGGGTTACGTACGGTTCCTAAAGAGCATCTGCAAGTGTCATCCGCTGAACTGGTGTTTGGCCAACCACTCCATGTGCCTGGGGATTTTATCCCTCAGAGTTCTGCCCCTTGGACTGCATCCTGACACCAATCTCTGCTCCCAGATACAGCAGTCACCTTCCAGCCAGTACCCCCTGGCCAGCATGGCTTTCCTCACTCCAGGTTTCCATGCCACCTGCAATCAGCAAAGTTTGTGTTTGTCCGGCATGAGGCACATCGCGGCCCACTGAAATCACCTTATGATGGCCCTTTCTAGGAAAGCAGAGACAAAACATTCATGCTTGACTACGGAGGCAAACAGCAGAATATTTTGGTGGATCGCCTCAAGCCTGCACACTTGGATTCCTCTGAGGTTTTTGACTCTTTTCCGGCACCTGTCGGTGACCTGGCACCTGCTTCCCCTAACACTCCTGTACTCACCGGGCATTCAGATGTTAGTTTTCCAGGTCTGGTCACAGCCCCGCCTAACCGCACTTGGACAGGGCGCATAGTGCGCACCACAACAAAGTTAATGTTGCCCGTGCATGTGAATTCTGGGGGGACATGTGTAGTGGCCAGAAGCGCTGGGCTTCTAAAGACACAATTCACATGTGCTGCAGTGTGGGAGGAAGTGGGGTGATAAAGGAATAGACAACAGTTTTATGTAGTTAAAGCACGCTCAATAAACAGTCAGTAATTTTTGCCTGCATTAAGAAAACATTGTCTGGTGTGTTTTCTTCCCTTGCAGGGCACTACAGAGGCATCTGCACCGGGTTAAGTGTCTTCAGTGCCGACCCGAGACATGCTAAGTATTAAGGGGTGGGTATCCTCGCCGTCTTCCTAAAGACTTAAATGTTACACTATCTAATCTAGTCGAAACTGATCCGGTCAGAGTAAGTGTGGGTATGCAGTAATCATTGCCATCCTAAAATGGGAGCTTTTCCTTTATAAGCAGGTTCGATTAAATTGTATTATGTGATATCATCTACTGTTGAATTCTGCTCTGTACTTGTAATATTTCTATTGCACTATTATTTTGTATTGAGGATTACTTGTTTTCTGTTCTGTGTATTGTGTTGTAGTTACCCCTTTTATGACACCCACTGCATGCCCAACCTACCTGGAAAGGGGTTTCTCTTTGAACTGTCTTTCCCAAGGTTTCTTCCATTTTTTCTCTGTCAGGTTTTTTTTGTTAGTTTTTCCTTGTCTTCTTAGAGAGTCAAGGCTGGGGAACTGTCAAAAGGCAGGACCTGTTAAAGTCCATTGCGGCACTTCTTGTGTGCTATACAAAAATACATTGTTTTGTAATTGTATTGTATTAAATGGCATCTCTATATTTGCAATGCTCCGCAGTTGACGAAGTATGCCATGTCCTAGTTTACTATCCTCCTTCAGGGTTCCTGACTTGTACATGTTTGCTGAGGCCAAGTGCTACCCAAAGTCACTTTGACGGAGTGTGTAAATGAAAGGGTTAATAATAAAGATGCTTTATTTCATATGCTAAGACTAACAGGGCTTTTTTCATTTGCCACTGATCTTGGGATCAAACAGCCCAAGCTAGTATAATTGAGAAATCTATGATACATCAGGAGAAACTAAAGCTTTTTTTACTCATTAAATACGTGAACAATTTTCAAAACATTTCTAAATCTAACTGGATTCCAATGAAGTCAAGTGATGTAGTATGATTAAATGTAATAGTTGTTTTGATACTCCATGCTACTGCATTGGGAAATTAACACATCCCGGTAGCAGAAAACAAACCATTATAATAACTCCTCCCTGTCAAAGGCATGGTTTAAGTTTTAGGTATCCTAAGCTGTAAGAAATCACTTTAATTGTAACATATTGTGAAGTTACACAAAGGGAGTCTTTCACAATAAATTAACATCCAGGTAAAGATCTATCAAGTTAAAACTAGAGTGTCAATTTCCTGTTGCAATTATTGAGATTTGCAAGTTAACTTAATATATTCAGTTCAAACATTTACGTGCAGTTCTACAGAGATTTTTCAGATTCTTGTCCTTGTTGAAAGGTGGGAGATAAACAATTGTAGCAGTAGAGGTTCCGATCCACCTCTTGAACCCTCAGGTACCACTCCTGGGAGTGACAGCCGGAATATGAAGCCGGCCATCCACCACACAATCAAATGAGAAACATAGTCAGAAATTAGCTTTACATGATAACAAAGTTTAAAAAAATTAAGATCACTTCACCTGAGATTGTGACTTGTGGCTATAGTTTTATGTTTGGTAACACTGTCACCCTGATAAAGTTACCATTGGAAAATTGGGTTATGATTAGGAGTCAGACAAAGACAGATACAGAATGACCCTGGTTATGATTCACATAAAAACAATGTGATTAATGAGTACTTGGACCCATCCATGGGGCTAAGGTAGTTTTGTTGTCTGGTGAGTAACTGGTGGCTGAATGAATCACATATACTGAACTGGCTATAGTTGGCCAAGATTGGTACCAAATAAAGAAATCAGGAAAGAACAACTTGCTTGATTAAAAGTGGTGACCAATTAAAAGCAGAGATGTTTTAGGATCCAAACCTGTAACTACAGGGAGGTATTCCAGGACTAAACATACAAACTACTTCTCTAGAATCAAAATTCATGACCTGGAGCCTCATGCATAACGCTGTGTGTAGAATTCACACTTAAACATGGTGTACAGACAAAAGTGGAAATGTGCGTATGCACAAAAAAAATCCAGATGGATAAATCTGTGCGTATGTCAACTTCCACGTTCTTCCTCTCCATAAATCCCAGTCAGCATGAAAAGTAACGCTTGTGCACGTGTCTGACGCTCCACTACGACTCCTCCCAGAATTACGCCTCTTTAAATATGCAAATCAATATAAATAGCCTGTTATGTTTTGCATTCTGTGAAAAGACAATGGCAAATGGACGGGGAAAATAGACGAATTTCAGCGAATACCAAGTAGACACAAGGAAAAAAAGTACTATTTGTTGTTTTAAGCAGTGATATAAACAACAAAAGGAAGTTGATCAAGTTCAAGTTCAGAAAATCGCACAGTGCCCGGAATAAATTAGAAGTCGTCAGATATCAAAGTCCAGAGTAAAGGCGAGTTGTAGCCTATGTCTGAGTGTCATATGGAAGTGTATTAGGGTACAGAGAAAAGAAAAAAAATAGGGACACCATGAATAAAAAAGGTAGAAATTTCCACTTTAATCATGTAGTTTATTTTGTCATTAAAGTAGAATGTCTTAAACTTCATCTTAAAATCGTTTAATAGTTTCTCAAATGCCATTGTAACTAAAGTAGCAAGTTAAATGCTTAGTATTCTATGTATTCTTACGTGTGTGAATCAGTACATGCTTCTTAAATGGGCTTTCTCTTATGCCGACAGGACACAAAATACATTACATTCATGATGTTACAGCTCTCTGAACAATTTAAAAACTAAGATGTATAAAGGAAATAATTTTCATGATGATAGAAATTAAAGCATGTATAAAAAATACTAGCAAAATACCCGCGCTTCGCAGTGGAGAAGTAGTGTGTTCAAGAGGTTATGAAAAAGTAAAGGAAACATTTTAAAAATAACGTAACATGATTGTCAATGTAATTGTGTTGTCATTGTTATGAGTGTTGCTGTCATATATATATATATACATACATATACACATATATTATATATATATATATGTATATATATATATGTATTATATATATATATATATATATATACACACATATATTATATATATATACACATATTATATAATAATAATACATAATAATTCATTACATTTATATATATATACACACATATATATATACACACATATATATATAATATATATATATACACATCCATATTACTAACCGAGAATGCTAAACCGGATGATGGACGCAGGCACATCCGGCCATGGGCCGTAGCTGCAAAAAGACGTACTGCGCCGGCGCAACAAACAGTCCGCGAGAGTCGGCTGAGGACCCGAGAAAGGCGGACAAAAGAGGGCGACAGAGGCGGATGAGAGTCCGCGAGAGACGCAGGCGCAAAAAGAGTCCGACAGGAGCACAGAAAACAGGAGTGAGCACATACAGAAAGGAGTCACAAAAATGAGGCTCAACAAGCACCAAAATAAGGAAAAGGCACATAAAAGAGTACTCAAACGAGGGGAAAGCACGAAACACATTGCACACGAAACTAAACACACCAAAAAAAAAGAACAGATGAGCGCACAATAGCAAGGCATGACCATACCCCCCCCCCCACCCTACAGGCACGGGACGGGACGGGACACACACCAAGAGGGGGATTCAACAAGCCCATGGAAGACCAAAAAAAAAGAACACAAAACCACCCCACAGACCCTACAAGGAACGGAGACGTGAACAATGCGCAAATGAACTGACAGAAAAAAAAAAAGCAAGACGCGAAAAGCGCAAAGCTCAAATGACCGACATACAAAAACGGACAAGGCTCGATACAAACAATGCACGGCGTAGACTGAAACGGACTTTGCGCAAAGCCGAGGCGAATAAAAAAAAAGAAAAAAATAGCGCGTCACAAATAATGGACATGCAACAAAAAGGCAAGCAACCGCAAAAAGCAAAACATGCCCGTCGCGGTCATCAACGCCACGCACCTGTTAAACGCTTACGACAATTGGCTGAAAACGCCTTCAATAAGGAATCCACTATTGAGGAAAATTCATTGGGATTAATGAATGTCATTTGCAATCATTGTCATTCACTTAACTTCACAGAAGAAACAACTGGCAATACAAATAATGAATTTACACGTTGTTGTCAAAAAGGTCAGATTACACTGCCTCCTTTACATTCATATCCTGAATATCTAAAGAAGCTTCTAACTAACGATGTGCCTGAAAGTAAAAACTTTATGAACTGTATTAGATCCTACAATAGTTCATTTGCTTTTGCATCTACCGGAGTAAATATCAGGCCACCAAAAGGCAATGGCCCATACTGCTTTCGCATATGTGGACAAATATTGCATCGCATTGGAACAGTGCACCCTGAAACAAATCAACAACGCAAATATGCACAAATCTACATCCTAGATCCGGATGAGGCGATCTATCAACGCATGAACC